>NC_029778.3:75634944-75657500 GCF_000817695.3 Arachis duranensis | reverse complement strand
AACAACAATGCCAACAATGCAAGGAAGGTGCTTGGTGACTTTACTGCACCTACTCCCGATTTCTATGGGAGAAGCATCTCTATCCCTGCCATTGGAGCAAACAATTTTGAGCTTAAGCCTCAATTAGTTTCTCTAATGCAACAGAATTGCAAGTTCTATGGACTTCCATTGGAAGATCCTCATCAGTTTTTAGCTGAATTCTTACAAATCTGTGACACTGTCAAGACCAATGGGGTTGACCCTGAGGTCTACAGACTTATGATATTTCCTTTTGCTGTAAGAGACAGAGCTAGGATATGGTCGGACTCACAACCTAAAGAAAGCCTGAACTCTTGGGAAAAGCTAGTCAATGCCTTCTTGGCAAAGTTCTTTCCACCTCAAAAATTGAGTAAGCTTAGAGTGGAAGTCCAAACCTTCAGACAGAAGGAAGGTGAATCCCTCTATGAAGCTTGGGAAAGATACAAAAAATTGATCAGAAAGTGTCATTCTGACATGCTTTCTGAATGGAGCATCATAAGTATCTTCTATGATGGTCTATCTGAACTGTCCAAGATGTCATTGGACAGCTCTGCTGGAGGATCTCTTCATCTGAAGAAGATGCCTGCAGAAGCTCAAGAACTCATTGAAATAGTTACAAATAACCAATTCATGTACACTTCTGAAAGGAATCCTGTGAACAATGGGACGAATCAGAAGAAAGAAGTTCTTAAGATTGATACTCTGAATGCCATATTGGCTCAGAATAAAATATTGACTCAGCAAGTTAATATGATTTCTCAAAGTCTCTTTGGAATGCAAGCTGCACTAGGCAGTACTAAGGACGTTTCATCTGAAGAAGAAGCTTATGATCCTGAGAACCCATCAATGGAAGAGGTGAATTACATGGGAGAATCCTATGGAAACACCTATAATCCTTCATGGAAAAATTATCCAAATTTCTCATGGAAGGATCAACAAAAGCCTCAACAAGGCTTTAAGGTGGAAGAAACAGGTTTAGCAATGGCAAGCTTTTTCCATCATCTTCTCAGCAACAGATAGAGAATTCTAAGCAGAGCCACTCTGACTTAGCAACCATGGTCTCTGATTTAATCAAAACCACTCAAAGTTTCATGACTGAAACAAGGTCCTCCATTAGAAACTTGGAGGCACAAGTGGGTCAGCTGAGTAAGAAAGTTACTGAACTCCCTCCTAGTACTCTTCCAAGCAATACAGAAGAGAATCCAAAAGGAGAGTGTAAGGCCATCAACATGGCCGAATTTGGAGAGGAGAAAGAGGCAGTGATCGCCACTGAGGAAGACCTTAATGGACGTCCACTGGCATTCAATGAGTTCCCTAATGAGGAACCATGGGAATCTGAAGAGGACGAAGATGTCACTGAAGAGCAAGTTGCTAAGTACCTTGGAGCAATCATGAAGCTAAATGACAAGTTATTTGGTAATGAGACTTGGGAGGATGAACCCCCTTTGCTCACCAAAGAACTGAATGATTTGACTAGGCAAAGTTTACCTCAAAAGAGACAGGACCCTGGAAAGTTCTCAATACCTTGTATATTAGGCACCATGACCTTCGAGAAGGCTCTGTGTGACCTAAGGTCAAGCATAAACCTCATGCCTCTCTCTGTAATGGAGAAGCTAGGGATCTTTGAGGTACAAGCTGCAAGAATCTCACTAGAGATGGCAGACAATTCAAGAAAACAAGCTTATGGACTTGTAGAGGATGTTCTGGTAAAGGTTGAAGACCATGACATCCCTGCTAATTTCATAATCCTAGAAACTGGGAAGTGTATGGATGAATCCATCATCCTTGGAAGACCCTTCCTAGCCACAGCAAAAGCTGTGATTGATGTTGACAGAGGAGAATTGATCATTCAAGTGAATAAAGACTCCCTTGTGTTTAAAGCTCATGGACAACCCTCTGTAACCATGGAGAGGAAGCATGAAGAGCTTCTCTCAATACAGAGTCAAACAGAGCCCCCATAGTCAAACTCTAAGTTTGGTATTGGGAGGCCACAACCAAACTTTAAGTTTGGTGTTGAACCCCCACATTCAAACTCTAAGTTTGGTGTTGGGAGGTTCCAACATTGCTCTGAACATTTGTGAGGCTCCATGAGAGCCCACTGTCAAGCTATTGACATTAAAGAAGCGCTTGTTGGGAGGCAACCCAATTTTTATTTATCTATGTTAAATTTCTATTTTCTTTTGTTATTCTATGTTTTTTGTAGGTTGATGATCAAGGGAAGTCACAAAAACAATTGAAAAAGCAAAAACACACTGAAAAACAGAATGAAAAACTGAACACCCTGGAGGAGAAACCTACTGGCATTTAAACGCCAGTAAGGGTAGCAGAATGGGCGTTTAACACTAGAAAAGAGCACCAGACTGGCGTTTAACACCAGGAATGGGCAAGAAGCTGGCGTTAAACGCCAAAAATGGGCAGCAGCCTGGCGTTTAACGCCAGGATTGGCAGAAAGGGGCATTTTTGCATGCCACTTGGTGCAGGGATGAGATATCCTTGACACCTCAGGATCTGTGGACCCCACATGATCCCCACCTACCCCACCCCTCTCTCTCTCTTCTTCACCCATTCACCAATCACCTCAACACCTCTTCCCCAAAAACCCCTCACCTATCAAATCCCACCATTCTCTTCACCACTCACATCCATCCTTCATAAAACCCCACCTACCTCACCATTCAAATTCAAACCACTTTCCCTCCAAATCCACCCTAGATGGCCGAAACATACCCCCCTCTCCACTCTTATATAAACCCATCTTTACTCCTTCATTTTTACACAACCTAAACACTACTTCTCCCCCTTGGCCGAAACACAAAGCCCCTCTCCATCTCCTCTATTTCTTCTTCTTCTACTCTCTTCTTTCTTCTTTTGCTCGAGGACGAGCAAACCTTCTAAGTTTGGTGTGGTAAAAGCTAAAGCTTTTTGTCTTTCCATAACCATTTATGGCACCAAAGGCTGGAGAAACCTCTAGAAAGAGAAAAGGGAAGGCAAAAGCTTCCACATCCGAGTCATGGGAGATGGAGAGATTCCTCTCAAAGGTGTAGCAAGACCACTTTTATGAAGTTGTGGCCAAGAAGAAGGTGAGCCCCGAGGTCCCCTTCAAGCTCAAAAAGGGTCAACTTTGATCAAAGGTTGGACCAAGTCCTCATAGACATCTGTGAAGAGGGCGCTCAATGGAAGAGAGAGGGAAGCCGGTTCAACTAAGAAGGCATGACCTCAAGCCCATCACTAAGAAAAGAGTGGAGCAAATAAGAGAACCTCATCAAGAGCATGAGGAAATTCCTCATCATGAAATCCCTAAGATGCCTCAAGGGATGCATTTTCCTCCACAAAACTATTGGGAGCAAATCAATACCTCCCTAGGAGAATTAAGTTCCAGTATGGGACAACTAAGGGTGGAGCACCAAGAGCCTTCCATCCTCCTCCATGAAATTAGAGAAGACCAAAGAACCATGAGAGAGGAGCAACAAAGGCAAGGAAGAGACATTGAGGAGCTCAAGCACTCCATAGGATCTTCAAGAGGAAGAACAAGCTGCCATCACTAAGGTGGACCCGTTCTTTAACTTCCTTGTTCTTTATTTTTCTGTTTTTCGAAAATTATGCTTTATGTTTTATTTATGTTTGTGTCTTATGATCATTAGTGTCTTAGTGTCTCTGCCTTAAAGTTATGAATATCCTATGAATCCATCACCTTTCTTAAATGAAAAATGTTCTTAATTGAAAAAGAGAAGAATTGCATGAATTTCTGAATGTATGCTTGAACAGTGCATATGTCTTTTGAATTTGTTGTTCATGAATGTTAAAATTGTTGGCTCTTGAAAGAATGATAGAAAAGGAGAAATGTTACTGAGGATCTGAAAAATCATCAAATTGATTCTTGAAGCAAGAAAAAGCAGTGAAAAGCTTGTAGAAAAAAAGAGAGTATATGCGAAAAAAAAAAGAGAGAAAGAAAAAGAAAGAGCAAGCAAAAAAAGCCAATAGCCCTTTAAACCAAAAGACAAGGGTTAAAATAAAAAGGATCCAAGGCTTTGAGCATTAGTGGATAGGAGGGCCTACAGGAATAACATCCTGGCCTAAGCGGCTAAACCAAGCTGTCCCTAACCATGTGCTTATGGCGTGAAGGTGTCAAGTGAAAACTTGAGACTGAGCGGTTAAAGTCGTGATCTGAAGCAAAAAGAGTGTGCTTAAGAACCCTGGACACCTCTAATTGGGGACTCTAGCAAAGCTGAGCCATAATCTGAAAAGGTTCACCCAGTTATGTTTCTATGGCATATATGTATCCGGTGGTAATACTGGAAGACAGAGTGCTTTAGGCCACGACCAAGACTCATGAAGTAGCTGTGTTCAAGAATCAACATACTTAACTAGGAGAATCAATAACACTATCTGGATTCTGAGTTCCTATAGAAGCCAATCATTTTGAACTTCAAAGGATAAAGTGAGATGCCAAAACTGTTCAGAGGCAAAAAGCTAAAAGCCCCGCTCATCTAATTAATACTGATCTTCATCGATGTCTTTGGAATTCAATGTATATTCTCTTATTTTTATCCTATTTGATTTTTAGTTTCTTGGGGACAAGCAACAATTTAAGTTTGGTGTTGTGATGAGCGGATAATTTATACGCTTTTTGGCATCGTTTTTAGTATGTTTTTAGTATATTTTAGTTAGTTTTTATTATATTTTTATTAGTTTTTATTTAAAATTTACTTTTCTGGACTTTACTATGAGTTGGTCTGTTTTTCTATGATTTCAGGTATTTTCTGGCTGAAATTGAGGGACCTGAGCAAAAATCTGATTCAGAGGCTGAAAAGGGCTGCAGATGCTGTTGGATTCTGACCTCCCTGCACTCGAAGTGGATTTTCTGGAGCTACAGAAGCCCAATTGGCGCGCTCTTAATTGCGTTGGAAAGTAGACATCCAGGGCTTTCCAGAAATATATAATAGTCCATACTTTGCTCGAGATTTAATGGCCCAAACAGGCGTTCCAATCAGCTTTAGAATTCCCAACGTTAAACGCCGGAACTGGCACAAAAGTGGGAGTTAAACGCCCAAACTGGCACAAAAGCTGGCGTTTAACTCCAAGAAAAGTCTCTATATATGGAAGCTTCAATGCTCAGCCCAAGCACACACCAAGTGGGCCCGGAAGTAGATTTTTACGTCAATTACTCGTTTTTGTAAACCCTGAGCTACTAGTTCTATATAAATAGGACATTTTGCTATTGTATTTTTATCTTTGGATGTCTAGTTCTTAGATCATGGGGGCTGGCCTCTCGGCCATGCCTAGACCTTGTTCTTATGTATTTTCAACGGTAGAGTTTCTACACACCATAGATTAAGGTGTGGAGCTCTGCTGTACCTCGAGTATCAATGCAATTACTACTGTTTTCCATTCAATTCAGCTTATTCTTGTTCTAAGATATTCATTCGCACTCAAGAACTTGATGAATGTGATGATTATGTGACGCTCATCATCATTCTCACTTATGAACGCGTGCCTGACAACCACTTCCGTTCTACATACAAACAAGGCTTGAATGTGTATCTCTTGGATTCCTTAATCAGAATCTTCGTGGTATAAGCTAGAATCCATTGGCGGTCATTCTTGAGAATCCGGAAAGTCTAAACCTTATCTGTGGTATTCTGAGTAGGATTTAGGGATTGAATGACTGTGACAAGTTTCAAACTCGCGATTGTGGGGTGTTAGTGACAGACGCAAAAGAATCACTGGATTCTATTCTGACATGATCGAGAACCGACAGATGAATAGTCATGCTGTGATAGAGCACGTTGAACATTTTCACTGAGAGGATGGGACTGTAGCCATTGACAACGGTGATGCCCAACATATAGCTTGCCATGGAAATGAGTAAGAAGGATTGGATGAAGACAGTAGGAAAGCAGAGAGACGGAAGGGACAAAGCATCTCCATACGCTTATCTGAAATTCTCACCAATGAATTACAAAAGTATCTCTATCTTTATTTTATGTTTTATTCATCTTTTAATCATTAATCCTCCATAACCATTTGAATCCGCCTGACTGTGATTTACAAGATGACCATAGCTTGCTTCATACTAACAATCTCCGTGGGATCGACCCTTACTCGCGTAAGGTTTATTACTTGGACGACCCAGTGCACTTGCTGGTTAGTTGTGCGAAGTTGTGATAAAGAGTTGAGATTGCAATTGAGCGTACCATGTTGATGGCGCCATTGATGATCACAATTTCGTGCACCAATGCTCAAAGTAAACATCAACCAGCCCCTCATTCTTTTCACCCATGAAACACATCTCTCTCAACACATCATCACAATTCAGAGCTCTTAACCCAATGTCTAAACTCCTCCCAGGCACATGCCACCAACATTCTCCTATCCTATCATATCCTAGTTCCTTATAATAATAATTTCTCACCCAAAAAACATCTAAAATATCTACATCAATGTCCCCAACGCATGCCTTCTTATCAGGAGAATATATGGTCATCCCATTTTCATCTTTCTGAAACTTTTCCCCATGGTGGAACATTATATCTAAGTGCACATCCATCTGCATGATTCACAAAAATTTCTTTTCAGCACCAGTTCCACACAATGATCCCTTTAACATAGTTTTCATCAACTACATTCATACATTATAGAAACATATATCAAAATAAAACAAATTTATCCACCATCAGAACAGAGCATGAAGACAAACCTCAAAAAAACAGTTGCAGACAACATCCAAATAAAACCCTAGCCCAAATTCCACTACAAACCTTAGGGAAAAACAATATATAAAGCAATAAACTATGATCAACAAACATCAACGCATTCCCTAAATTTTGAAAAAAATATATTTTTAAATTCTTCACTTGCCTCGGTGACGGAACAGAAGCTCCTTGTTGCAGCAAAGTACCTCCTCAGACAACTGTTCAGTGTTCACTTGTGATCAAGCAGTCTCCGGAATCCTATTGCTTACTCGTTCCTGATTTCAGTGAGTAACGGAAGAGAGACATTTTTCCTCTGTGTCAGTCATTGAGGGGTTGAAGATGAAGAGTGAAGACAAAAGAGGGAGAGGCCAACGTTTTGTTTTCCATCGCATAGAAACGACGTCACTCAAAGGGGGATTTTAGCGCCAATCTAGAAACGACGCCGTTTCCACCGTGTCCAGCGTGGCAATATTTGCCAAGTCACTAACGGCGTCAGACCTCCGGTGACGGAAAATAGGGTAAGGACTAACGTGGTGCATTTTTTTCAATCTGGGAGACTAATTTGGTGCAATTGGGATCTGGAGGACTAAATCAGTGCAACTCGTCAATCTCAGGGACCAAAGTGGGGCTTAACTCAAAAAATTTTATGTATTGTGTGTATTTTGTTGGTTAGTTGTCAATTTTTGACTATGTGATTTTTCAAAGATTTTTGTGCTATACACTAAAATTTTTGTGTTGTATACTAAAATTTATGTATTATATATTAATTTTTGGCTAAGTAGTTTTGCTGAACATATATAAAAAAATGATAAAGATAGCGACAACAATAATGATAATAATAATGGAGAATAAAAAAAATGAGGAGAATAAATAAACAAAAAAAAATTGACAATAACGACAAGAATGATGATGACATTGTTAAAAAAACGCACAAAAATAAAGAAGAAAAAAAAAGATATTGAATAAAAGGTGCATACAACAAATAAATTTGGTTGTAATTGGTTTAAAAATTATTTGACCGTTTAATTTTATTATTTATATATATTTATTCGGTTATTTTTTTAACTAATAATCAATTATTAGAATAATTAAATTAAAATATAAACATTAATAAAATAATTATATTTAAATTTGAATAAATATAAAAATAAACTAATAAAAATTCAAATTTAAATTTTGATAAAGTCACCAAAAAAAATTTTAAATTTTGATAGAACTGCATTAGTGACAAATTCAAAATGAAATGATTTACGCCTTAAAGTAGGTCGAGTTCTTCTCTTTGCAGTTAGGAGTTGGCCTCTTCACTATAGTAGATCACTCTGGGTGATCCTTCTTCGACCTTCACTGGGATCATTGCCTCTATTCCGTAAGCTAATCGGAAAGGTGATTTCTTTGTGGTGGAGTGTGGAGTTGTCCGATATGCCCATAAGACTTGCGGGAGCTCTTCAGCTCAGCCTCCCTTTGCATCCTGTAATCTCCGTTTTAACCCGGCTAATATGACTTTGTTAGCAGCTTTTGCTTGTCCGTTGGCCTGGGGGTGTTCTACGGATGTGAATTGGTGTTTTATGTTCAGATCGGCTACCAATTTTTTGAAGCCTGTATCTGTAAATTGAGTGCCATTGTCTGTGGTGATGGAGTATGAAACCCCGAACTTTGTGACGATGTTTTTATATAGGAATTTTCGACTTCTTTGAGCAATGGCGTTAGCTAGGGGTTCCGCCTTAATCCATTTTGTAAATTAGTCTTCCCCCACGATGAGGAATTTGACTTGTCCAGATCCTTGAGAAAAGGGACCGAGAAGGTCGAGTCCCCATTTTGTGGATGGCCAGGGTGAGGTTACGCTAATAAGTTCTTCTGGTGGGGTGATGTGAAAGTTGGCATGTTTCTGACATGGTGGACATGTCTTTACAAATTATGTTGCTTCTTTTTGTAGAGTCAGCCAATAGAATCCGGCTCGGAATACTTTTTTGGTAAGAGCCTGTGCTACGGGTGGTTACCATAGATGCCACTGTGTACTTCTTCTAAAACTTCCTTTGTGTTGGAAGTCGGTACACATTTTAACAGTGGTGTTGAAATTCCTCTCTTGTATAGAGTATTATTTATGATGGTATAGTATTGTGCCTCCCGTTTTAACCTCTTTGCCTCCTTCTTATCTGTAGGGAGTGTTTCTGTTTTGAGGTAGTTAATTATGGGAGTCATCCATCCTTGATCCAGACCTGTTATGGCTACGACCTTTTCTTCTTCTGAGATTGACGGGTTCTGCAACATTTCCTGGATGAGACTTCTATTGTTGCCCCCTGGTTTGGTGCTGGCTAGTTTTGAGAGTGCATCAGCTCGAGCATTCTGTTTCCGAGGTATGTGGCGTACCTCATAATCCCTGGTTTTGTCCAAGTACTTTTTTATAGTGGGATCCTTGGCTTGATAGTTCCCTGCTATTTGTGAGGTGATTACCTGTGAGTCGCTAAAGATGACAAGCTTTTAAGCTCCAACCTCCTTAGCCAGCTTCAAACCAGCTAGTAGTGCCTCAAATTCAGCTTGGTTGTTTGAAGCAGGGAACCCGAATTTGAGAGAAAGTTCGATTTGCGTTCCCTGATCGCTCTCTATTATCACGCCTGCGCCACTTCCGGTTTTGTTTGAGGAACCGTCTACATAGATATTCCATTTTGTAGGGATTTCTGGGGTGTCCGTAAACTCTGCAATAAAGTCGGCCAGATACTGTGATTTGATGGTTGTCTGAGCTTCATATTTAAGGTCAAATTTGGACAACTCGACTGTCCATTGCAAGATTCTTCCTGCTAAGTCTGTTTTCTGTAAAATGTCTTTTATGGGCTGGTTGGTCTGAACCCTGATGGTGTGGGCTTGGAAATATGGGCGAAGTCATCGGGATGTTAGTATGAGAGTATAGATGAATTTTTCTATTTTTTGATAGTTCAGTTCGGACCCTTGTAGTGCTTTGTTGATGAAGTATATAGGTTGTTGTCCATTGTCATCTTCTCGGATCAATGCCGAAGTTACTGTCTGAGTTCTTACCGCGAGGTATAATACAAGCGGTTCTCCTTCCCGAGGCCGGGTTCTTTCCCTTTCGTAGGGTGGCGTAGAAGGGGAAGGATCTGATTGCTGATCCAGCTAGGAATCTGGATAAGGCTGCCAATCTTTCATTGAGTTGTTATACCTCTTTTACACATGTAGGACTCTTCATGTCGAGTATAGCTTGGCATTTATCTAGGTTTGCCTCGATTCCTCTTTGTGTGAGCATAAAACCTAAGAACTTGCCAGCTTCTACTACGAAGGTGCACTTTGCAGGATTAAGTCGCATGCCATGCTTTCTTATGGTATTGAATACTTGGGCGAGGTCGGACAGTAGCGACTCTTCACTTTGTGTTTTACTAACATGTCGTCTACATATACCTCCATTAGTTTTCCGATGTATTCTGTGAAGACTTTGTTCATTAACCTTTGGTAGGTAGCTCCTCCGTTTTTGAGTCCGAAGGGCATGACGATATAACAGTAGTTTGCTTTGGGAGTTAAAAATGAAGTTTTTTCTTGATCAGGCGGATACATTGGGATTTGATTGTATCCTGAATAAGAGTCCATAAATGAAAGGTACTTGTAACCGGAGGAGGCGTCAACCAGAGTATCGATACTTGGGAGCGGATAGGGGTCTTTTGGGCAGGATTTGTTGAGATCAGTGTAGTCGGTGCACATCCGCCACTTTCCATTTGATTTTTTCACTAAGACCACGTTGGCTAGCCATAATAGATATTTGACCTCTCTAATGAATCCTGCCTCCAGTAGGGCTTGTACCTGTTCCTCAACAGCTTGGGATCTTTCTGGTCCGAGCTTTCTACGCTTTTGCTGTACTGGCCGAGACCCTGGATATATTGCCAGTTTGTGGTACATTAGCTTGGGATCTATGCCCGGCATGTCTGCAGCTTTCCAGGTGAAGAGGTCGACGTTATCTTTTAAGAGCTGTATGAGGGACTTTTTTTACATCTTCTTTAAGAATTGTGCCAACGTTGGTTGTTTTGTTCGGGACATCTCCAATATGGACTTTTTCTATCTCGCCTTCTGGTTTTGGACGGAATTCTTCTCGACCTTGAACTCCTCCGAGTTCGATGGTGTGGATTTCTTCTCCTTTACCTCTGAGGTTTAGACTTTCACTGTAACAACGGTTGGCCGTCTTCTGGTCTCCTTTTATCGTAGTGATCCCTTCTGTAGTTGAGAACTTCATGCATAGGTGTGGATTTGAGACTACTGCTCCGAGCTGGTTTAGAGTTGTCCAACCTATTAAGGCATTGTAGGTAGAGTTCACGTCGACCACGATGTAGTATATGTTGACGGTCCTAGACCGGTTCCCTTTTCCAAAGGTTGTGTGTAGCGAGATGTAACCGAGTGGTTGGATTGGGGTGTCTCCAAGTCCAACTAAGCTGTCCGGATATGCTCTGAGCTCTTTTTCTTCTAGGCCGAGTTTGTCGAAGGCTGTCTTGAATAAAATGTCGGCCAAGCTTCCTTGGTCCACCAGTGTTCGGTGTAGATTGGCATTGGCCAACATGATAGTGATGACCATAGGATCATCATGTCCCGTAATGACGCCAGCTGCGTCCTCGTTAGTAAAGGTGATAGTAGGGAGGTCGGGTGCCTCTTCTCCTCCGACAAGGTATACTTCTTTGAGGTGTCCTTTGCGAGATGATTTGGAGATTCCTCCTCCCGCGAATCCCCCATGTATCATGTGAACATGCCTCTCCGGGGTACGAGGTGGTCATTCTGAGCAGCCAACCTCTTCGTCTCTTCTTCTTTTTCTAGGCTCATCTGTCTTACTGGCTAGGTACCGATCTAGTCTCCCTTCCCTTACCGATTTCTCTATGACATTTTTCAAGTCGAAGTACTCGTTGGTGGGATGTCCATAGATTTGATGGTATTCACAATATTCCATCCGATTTCCTCCTCCCTTTTTGCTTTTAAGTGGACGAGGTGGTGGAATCTTCTCCGTGTGGCATACTTCTCTGTAAACTTCCACAAGAGACACCCGGAGAGGGGTGTAATTGTGGTATTTCTTAATCTTCTCTCCATGCGGATCATCTTTTTTCTTGGAATCTTTGTCTTTATCTCGGGAGTGGTTGGAGAATCCGGATTTTGGGGTTTCTCCTAGGCGAGAATTTTTCTCCATGTTGATGTATTTTTCTGCTCATTCTTGTACTTCATTAAGAGATGTGGGATGTTTCTTCGATATGGATTGACTAAAAGGTCCCTCTCGTAGGCCATTGATGAGACGCATAATGGCTGCTTCGGTTGGTAGACTCTGAATGTCCAGACATGCTTTGTTGAATCTCTCCATGTAGCTACGAAGACTTTCCTGATCTCCTTGTTTGATCCCTAGAAGACTTGGGGCGTGTCTAGTTTTGTCCTTCTGGATGGCAAATCTGGCTAAAAACTTTTTGGTTAAGTCGTCGAAGCTTGAGATGGACCTGGGGGGCAGATTATCGAACCATTTAATTGCTGCCTTTGTTAAGGTGGTCGGGAAAGCTTTGTACCGAGTTGCGTCTGAGGCATCGGTGAGATACATTATGCTTTGGAAGTTGCTGAGATGATGGCTGGGATCTGATGAGCCATCATATAAAGTCATATCGGGAGGTTTGAAGTTTTTCGGGATTTTGTCCTTCATGATCTCTTTGGTAAATGGGTCTTGGTCTTTGCGGGAATTATCCTCGTGACTGGATCGAGTAATTCTAGTTTTGACATCAGTTTCGAGCTTTTGGAGCTTGTCTTCTAATTCGGAGCGTCGCCTAACTTCCCTTTGTAGGTCTTTCTCGGCTTCCCACTGATATTCGACCTCTTTTTCGAGTTGTTTTAGGCGATCCTGAAGTGCTTCCATGGGTCCCGTGCTGGGGGAATCTTTGTCCTTGTTAGGTTGAGAAGTATCGTCTAGTGTAACCTCCACGTTCTTATGTGGTGTTTTGTTCTCCAAATCAAAGTTGTGGTCGTTGTTCAGGTTATCCGCCATGATGGTGGGATGACTTCCAAGTTCCTCGGCAACGGCGCCAATGTTCCGAGGGTTACCTGAAACTGTAGGTCGATCTCGAACGAAATCTTCTGTACTGATCGGAGAGGACAGGTCCGGCTTGTGTGTGGCGGCCGAAGCTGTCGTGTCCGACTTGTTGGACTGGCAATGCTGCCGATCCTCTGTCACCAGAGGGTGGTGGTACCTGCAAGGGACTCCGATGCCTAAGTTAGCAAGGGTATTAAGCAGGTTTTTATGTGGAATCAGAGTGTGAGTTATATCTGGGTGCTCCAATGTATTTATAATGTTGTAGAGTGGTTCTTTTCTGGAGATAAGATAGTTATCTTATCTTATCTTTGAGTGGAGTTATCTTATCTTCAAGGGAACCGCCCTGGTCCTTCTAGGCTTGGGCTGCCTTGGGATTTGGGTCGTGTTCCTCTGTTTGGCCCCTTTTTGGGCTTTCCTGGTGATCTGGCCGAACTCTTTGAGAAGAGGTCGGGTAGTTCTGACCTGAAGAAGTCGGTTGACTTGTCGCCAAACAACCCAGGTCGGACAGCTCGACCCAGGGTATGAACAGTAGGGATGCATATGGTCAAGTGAGCTTTAAATTTGAATCTTTGATTAACATAAATTCTCACCAAACACATATAACAACCTATACAATTCTAATACAATACCTAGCTACCCATGATTCCCACTTTTTCCACATACTCATGCATTCTCTTTAATTCACATTCCATATGCATTGTCATTATTACTTTACTTTGGGATATTTATGTCCCCTTTTTATTGCTTTTCTTTTTCTCTTTTTCTTTTTTCTTTTATATATATTCTTTTTCTTTTTCTTTTTTTACATTTTATTTATTTTTTTCTTTATCATTTTTTCACTAAAGTATATACAAACGTATCAATGCATATGGTTTTATATATTTAATGCATAAACACGTACCCAATCCCATGATTTTCAACAGAAATATAAAATACACTTTTACCTCAACCAATATTTCCAAGTTTTCCATTCCCAAATGATACACACCTTCACTAGCCTAAGCTAATCAAAGATCCAAACTAAGGGACATTTATTATTTTTCACTTAGGAGTATTGATGTGCTAAAATTAAGAACAAAAGGAATTAAATAGGGTCAACATTGGCTAACAATGGTTGATGAAAGATATACTATTTTGGTAGGTGAGCTAAATGAAATGATGGCCTCAATCATATAAATGCATTCATACATGGGATAATGGACATAAAGAATCAAACAAATCAAAGATTACAATCATAGAAAGAAAATAATGCACACAAGAGTAAGTGAGAAAGCAATGTAAGCAAATGGCATATCAACTAATGCTTGATGCAAGAATAAAGTCAAAGCATGAAGAGCACTCAAAAGCATCAAGTTCAAACAAGAAAGAGTGGGTCATGAAAGACAATATGAGGTCATATCAATGCACAAAGAACACAAGAGTCATAAAAGATTAAGCATTGATTTAAAGGTTTCATCACCTATCAATATCAAATAAGTCAAGAAGCACCAAAACTAACCAAGAAAGTCTCAACAATTGAGTAAGAGAAATCTAACACCAATGTTAAAACAAGAAGCTTAGAAAAGAAAATAGAAACAAGCTATAAAAACAAAATTAAAATGCCATGAATGAAAATAAGCAAATGCAATAAACAAAAGAACATGAAAGATGAGAAAAGTAAAAAGTGAAAATTCAAAAAAAAAGGAAGGAAAAATAAAGAGAAGAAAGAAATGATGAAAAGGATGAAAAGAGAAGAAAAGAAATGGGAGAAGGGAAGAGAGAAGAAGAATATAGAAAGAAGGAGAGAAGAAGAAAGAAGAAGAAAGGGGAAGAAACAGGGCGCGAGGTGACGCACAGGCGTTGACCACGCGCGCGCGTGGAAGGCAGGAGGAACAAGCAACGCGTAGGCATTGCCCACGCGTACGCGTGGGATGCAGAAAGTACAGGTGACGCGTAAGCGTCACCCACGCATACGCATGGGGACAAATTGTGCTATTCGCACAAAGGCAACACCACTCTAGCGTAACTCTCTGGTTTTTGTACCAGGAGTCCAAACATTGCACACGACGCGTACGCGTCGGCCACGCTTACGCGTGGCGCGCCATTTGTTTAGAGTATGAAAATAGAAGCAGGGTACTCTCCTAATCTAGAAAGGATTCTAAAGCAACCAAAATTCAAATTTAACAACAAATCTTTTGGTTTTTGAAAAATTGTCAAATACAAAACAAACAAAACTTACACTTCAAGCAAAATACAATTCAACAACAACTATTCTAATCAAAACATGAATCTAATAAGCAATCCGTCAATCAAAACAAAATATATAAGGGTAAGAAAAACTACCTACAATGGCAACCCAATTCATTCATTGATTTTATATACAAGAGAATGGATAGAGTTTACCATGGTGGTGTGTCTTTCACCTAGCACTTTTAGTTTAAGTCCTTAAGTTGGACAATTAGGAGGTTCCTTGTCAAGGTGGTTTATGCTTGTACTCATCCTTGAACCTCCAGGGATGCTTGCTCCTCAAACAGTTGTCAGAATTTTCAACCGACTTCACCAAGCTTGGGTGAAGTTCTTCCCAAGATACGAGCTCCCAAAGTTGGTCTTCATGTTGTGATCCGGGAGCCCGTATCTTATTTTCACACCCATCTTCTAATTGGTCATCATTGTTCCATCCATGTGGTAGGCACATAAAATTCTCCTTAGAGCACCAAATTCTTCTCCTAGACCCATATAATTTAGCACTCTTCCAACCATGGGACCTATGTCTTGAGGGTCCAACCCTAATGAGCCTAATATTATTTTTCCAACCACTACACAATTCTCTCCTACTCTTAACTCCACAAAGAGCTCTAAGTTGCTCATCCGTCTCAAGCAAACCATATTCAAGTGAGAAAGTAAAGCTTAGGGATAAGAATTTTACCCACTTAAATGTTCAATGTTGTGTTGGATGGTGACTTAGGAAGGGGTGGTTCCAATGATCTTGCAAGTTCCAATCCTTTGTGCTCTTCCTTGACTACCTCCACCTCTTGACAAACTTCTTCAATGTCAATTCCTTGTTCACCAACTTCTTCTATACATCCCTCATTGCTCAAACCATGTGTCAGAGGTTATGCACGGTCCTCCTTGTCATCAATTTCATAACACAATGAGGGAGGTTCATCAATTCCAAAAGACACATTGGTTGGTGTGGAATCATCTTCAATGATGGAGCTTACTTCTTGCTCAACCTCTTCCTCTTGGTAGCTTCTTTCCAATTCAATCTCTACTTCATTGCTTACCAAGGATATGGAAAGTGAGGTATCTTCTTCTTTAATCTCTATGTCAAGCCCAATGGGAGATGATTCAATTGTAGATAGAAACTCATCAATGATTGAATCCATCTTTTGATCAAACTCTTCAAAGTCTTCAACTATGATATACCTTGGAGGTTGTACGCCCTCCTCAACATCAATATCAAGCTTCTTGGAATAAGGCTTTCTAATTCTACATTCCCATCGACTTCCAACATCTCCTAGGTCATCGACCACTTATTTCGGCTCAATTGTCTTAGCTTCCTCCCTTTGTGACAATTCTTGCTTCAACTCCTCTTCTCCACCTTAAAGCTCCAACTCACTCCCTCACTATGTTCCTTGATTGCTTCTCCACATTCAACAATGGGAGTGCCTTGATCGTATAAGCTTAGGCGGGAGGAGACCATGTTGCTAACGACTTCCGCCATGGTAGCAATCATGACTTCTAGCTTCTTGAACTCCTTTTGCAATTCCTCTTGCCTTTGGATGTAAGAGCTAATATCTCTTTGTTATTCTAGCATGAAGGCATGGAGAGTTTCATTCATTGGATGTGGTGTGGGAAGAGAGGGTCCATTATTTGGGAGAAAGGGCTCATAATTAGAAGGTGGTTCATCTTGGTAAGGGTATGGAAATGGTGTATATTGAGGTGGTTCTTAGGAGTAATTGTGTTAGAATTGTTATGGTTCTATATATGGTTCATATGGCTCAAAAGGTGGTTGGTATGGTAGATAAGGATTAGGATCATATGGAGGTGTTTGGTGATAAGGGGCTTGTGAGTATGGTGATTCAAAACTATGTTGAGGAGGTGGTTCATAGGCATATGGTGGTGGTTGTTGACAACCACAATGAGGGTCACTACATCCATTAGATTGATATGCATTAGGAGTTGGATTATACCTATAAGAGACCAGAGGTTGTTGCCATGAAGAGTGATCAATTCCTTGAGGCGCCTCCCATCTTTGATTGTTTCATCCTTGATGCATGTTGTCATTGTAGTTCCCATTTCCTACAACATAATTTGAACCAAACTCATAGCCAAAGTGGTGAGAATTCATAATAGCAAAAAAAAATAAAACAAAAACTAATAAGAAACAAGAGAAACAAAATTCTACAACTAGAAAATAAAGTAAAAATCAAACTATTCACAATATTCACATATGAACAATAGCTAATAATATAACACCATTGTAATTCCCCGGCAACGGCGCCAAAAATTTGATACAAGAATTTATACCAGTTCGGAATTTAACCAAATAATTTCGTTGTGAGCATAGCTCCAAACCGACAATCGATCCTCAAATCAAATTTTAATAATTTGGTTGTCACAAGTACAAACCCCAATGTAAATTAACCAAAGTATTCAAACCCCGGGTCGTCTCACAAGAAATTGCAATGAAGTGATCAATTATTGGCTATGAAGGAACAAGAGGGTTTGATTTGATGAAAGGGGCAAGAAAATGAATGACAAAAAAGTAAAGAGAACAACTAAAGAAAGTAATTAATAAAGAGAGACATTCATGGCAAGGATTGAGAATATAGACTTTCTATCCTAGTCACTAATCATAACAATAATTAACAAGAGCTTATCCTATTTAGTCATCCCCAACAATGGAAGAAGGTATAATGTTATCTTCACATGAGAGAAAGTCAAATAAGACTAGTTAATCTCAATCCAAAAGTCCTAATAAACTTACTAATTGAATTAGCAAAAGATTAGCGTCAATGGAAACAATATTAACTAACAACTCTAGATCACCAACATAAGTTGGGTATTCATGACTCAAGATTGCCTAATTTCTCTTTTCAATCCAAGAATGCTCAAAGATCTACTCTAACATCTAACCAAGCATTTTGTCAAACACTTAGAAGGCATAAAAAGAAAGCATCATAAAAGTGCAAGAATAATAAATCTACCAACTACCAATTGCAAGAGAATAACAATAACAACTCAAATCAACAATAAAAGAACATCAAACATCAAATTGCATTAAATAAAAACCAAATCCAACAAAGGAGTTCAAAAACATAAAAGAGGCATAAAAAGGGAAATTAATACTACAAACTAAGAGAATGAAGTTATAGAAACAAGAATTATAAAGAAAACAAGATGAAAGCAAGAATTAAAACCTAGATCTAAGATATAATTAACCCAAGAACCCTAATTCTAGAGAGAAGAGGGAGCTTCTCTCTCTAGAAAACTAACTTACATGATGCTAACCTAAAACTAATTGCTCCCCCTTTGACCCATCTTGAATTCTGCATGAAATAGTCTCTGGAATCAGTTGGATTTGGGCCTGGGAAGCTCAGAAATCACCTCCAGCATTTTCACTTTAATGAGGTCACGTGCCTACTGTGACGCGTACGCATGGGCCATGCGTACGCGTCGTCTGGCATTTTCCTTGTCACGCGTACACGTCATGTCACGCGTACGCGTCGCCTAGACGACCTCTTTTTCACGCGTGCGCATCGCTGTATGCACTTCAAATCCTTGTTTTTCCATGAATTCTCCACTTTGCATGCTTTTTTCTTCACTTCTTCCATCCAATACTTGCCTTATGAATCTTAAAATCACTCAACAAACATATTAAGGCATCGAATGGAATTAAAGTGAATTAAAATTACCAATTTAAGGGCCTAAAAAGTATGTTTTCAATCTTAAGCGCAAAATTAGGGAGAATTACAAAACCATGCTATTTCATTGAATAAATGTGACATAAGTTGATAAAAATGCCCTAAATTAAGCACAAGATAAACCACGGAATTGGGGTTTATCATAAGAATACAAAGTTTAGGGTTTAGATTCTTATCTATACATAAATAGTAAAAATATCCATGTTTGTTTCTTTTCCATTTGATGCTTCTTAGTTGCCTCTTCCTTGCATGCTGAGCTACAATTTTAGTCTTAATTAAATTGAATGTATTTGAATCGGATCCATACTATTGAAATGATGCACTATATTGGTCTATATTGGTCGTGAAAGACAAAGTAGCAATTTAAGAAGCATACACAATAACAATGAAGTTGCGTAATATAACAAAACTATGATGATAGATAAAATCAATTTTTTCATTCATTTTTGTGTGTTTTTAATGTGATGAATGTGATTCAGTTAATCATCATGTTTGGCGTGTTCTTAACATGAGATAGACTAATCAACAAATATTTGTATTTGCTGATTTATGTCTGTAGGAAACCTTGAGGAGATTAAGCAACTGGATGAGTCTTCTAGAGTGTTGTCTCAAAATGATTCCATTCCTCAAGTTCTCAGAAAAGAAAAACCGGGTAGAGTGCGTGGAGTGGGTTGTGAACCGACTCCTAATTAACTCTTCGGTCTGAATTCGCATATGTCGGGAAACAAAGTCCAAGTAAAGGAGACCCAAAGGAAGCTGATTGAACTATAGGCAGAGCTGGAAGCCGAGAAGTTGAAAAGGAAGGCGATGGAGGATGAAGCAGCATCAGAGAAGAAAAAGAGAAAGGCGATGAAAAGTGCTCTGATTTATCTATTTCAACAGCAGGGTGAGGAGCTACCACTAGACATCGTTGCAGGGATGAGTTCAGTAGAATGATAGAGTGAAAAATAGTGTATCAGAATTGGAGATGCTTTGGATTGAAGCAAACATTTTTTTTGAATTAGACTATACAATTCTTTGCAAGAGATTTGTTTTCTTGATATTTTCATAAATATACTATTTTGTTTTACAGATAATTTTTTGGTTTTTGCCAATAGTTTAGATTCTAGGGTTGAAAATAATAACTCTTAAAAGAATTAAAAATTCAAAAAGAAAAAAATCTATAATATTAAAAAAATGATGCAATTTAAAAAAACCTAAATATTGCCTTTTTATTTTTCTTAATTTAACAGCGGTTTTAAACTGCCAAAAAGTGTCTCAAATTTTGAAAAGTATGTTCGAAATTGCGGTGTTTGTAACGCCAGTAACTTTGCTCAAAACTCAGTTCCATATTGCGGTGGTTTTAAAACCACCACAAAATATGCGCAAACTTGAAACTATTGAAGTAAGTAGCGAAGGTTTTAAAACCACCGGTAAACATGCTGAAAATTGTGGCACTCACATTTTGCGGCGATTTTCTAATTGATTGTCGCGAATTACTGATTTATCGGCGATTATACTAGCAGTTGTTGGAATCTACTGCCAAACCTAATCCCCACGCCCATTACCAGGGTGCTTTAGTGAGCCACCATCCATTGATTTTGCGGCGGTAATGGCAATAAAAACCACCACTATTCTCTGTTTTTATTGTAGTAAAAAATAATTGCCTTGCAAATAGGAATGGATCCAAAAAATTTAATATAAAAGAACTAAATTTTAGACAAATTTTTTAATTATTCTTGTTTATTATATAAAAATAATTTAGACATAATATGTGGATATTGAATTGGGTTATTTTTAAAAGGTTTATCAATATATAAAGAAAAATAATTTTATAAATTTGTTGTAATTTTATTTTTATATGATAAGTTACATAAAAAAGACACAACAATAATATCAGTACATTATAAAATTACAAAATTTTAATATTTTGTGATATGTTTAGTTAAGAAATTATTATATATCTTATTAATTAAAATGAGTTTTTTTTAATTTGAAAATAAATCATAAATTATTAATTATCTGAATTAAGATAATATTTTTATAGAATACAAGATATAAATTTTAAATAAAATGATATATGAAATAAGTTATGATGAAAAATTTAAGGAATTTTTTTTGTTTAACAATATAAACTAAAAAAAGGAGTATTTTTACAAAAATAATATCTAAAATATATAATGTGATTATTAAAACATATTTGTAAAAGTTATTATTAATATTCTAGTTAATAATATAAATGTTAATTATTTTAATATTTTAATATTAATGAAAAAAACAATTTTTAAATGTAGAAATCATTACATAATAAAAAATAATACATATAAAATTATTAAATTACATAATGTTTTTATTTTTTTAAACATGTCTTTTATATATATATTTCTTTATATTTCTTTACAGTTCTAGACGGTCATTATGCTCGTTCCTCTTATATTTGTCCATACTTATAAATATTAAGGTTAAGTACAATTTTTCTCTTTAAGATTTAAGTTAAAAAAATTATTTGTTTCCAATTTTTTTGTACATTCAAATTCGTTTATAAGATTCAACTTAGTTTTAAAATTGTTCTTCAAACAGTTATATTTTTAGTGTCATCATTTCCATCCCACCTTCAGAAAAGAAAGAAGCAGGGATTCAGAGAGAAAAGCAAAAACTCAGAAAAGGAGAGAAAGAAGCATCGCCGTTGCCCTCGTCGCCCTTTACCCTCACCTCACCACGCCTTGCCCTCGCCCTCGCAGCACCACGACTTGTGCCCTTGCTTTGCCGCAACACGCTTGGCCCTCACCCTTACCTCGTATTCCTCGTTGTCGGGGAGGTGGTGGCGATAGTCATGTTTCTCGCGTTTCTAACATCACCGCCACACGTCCCTTTCCCTTCGTCAGAAATTCTTGTAGAACATGAGTGAGCTAACGGAAAAATTCTAATTCCCTAATTCCCTTTCTTCCTTTTCTCTTGGTCAGAGACTCTAATTTTCGAATATGGATTGTTGTTGCTTTCCTTGATTCTTTGGTTTTAGTAAGAATTTGGAGGAAGAACAAGATGTTTGTTGTTTTTGTTAATCTCTAATTTTCTTGCTAATATTTATTTTAACAATGATGATGATGATTTTTTTGTTTTTGTTAACGATGATGATTTTGGTGATGAATTACTATTTTAGTTTTGATTTATTTAAAGTTATTGTTGAAGGTTATCTTGTTAAATTTATAAACAGACGGTGATAGAATGGTAGTGGATGGGGTGATACAAATGGTGATGAAGTAATAGGTAAGGATAATGGTGGTGAGGAAAAAAATAAAGTATTTTTATCATTTAAAAAATTAATCTGTCCAAAAGAATGATATCAAAACTACATTAAATTTTATAGACGATTTTATATAAAAAAATTAAAAACAGAAAATATTTTAGACCTAAACTATAACACTAAAATCGTAATTAACTCTAAATATTATATCCAAAACTCCTATCATTCTTATTCTAATATTTCCAATATCTCAAACTTAAATTGAACAAGTAACTAGTTAAAATATAGTTGTTATTTATCCGAATATAACTATTAGACGACTAACTGTGATGGTGATTGATTTGAATAAAATAATCTCATAATTCTGCAAACTTAGCAATATTGTTTCTCTTCATATTCAGCCCCATCGAGTTTTATTTGCAACAAGGCTAGTTGTAGGGGAGAACAAAATTGATGACATGATAATTCATTTTTTAGATGATTTTTCTAATTCTAAAAACTGGATCGAAATGGTCGATTTAAACGAGTTAATTAAGAATTAATCTTTTGAGTAGTCTAATTTGCTCAAACAAAGAGTTGAAAAAAATCGATTAAATTAAAAAACCGGTAAAATTAATAAACAATTGAATCAATCTAATTTTTTATTAGAAAAATTAATTAAAAATTTAATA
>NC_029778.3:75633910-75634456 GCF_000817695.3 Arachis duranensis | reverse complement strand
ATATTTAATTATTTATTTTATTTAAATATATTTTTTTAAATTTGAAATCTCGAGAGTCGAGACAGGTTCAAATGCGGTAGTCCATAAAGTAAGTTTTGCGGGCTCCAACGACGGATCTACAAAGAATATGCTTCGAGTGACGTCATGATGCTTACGTAGGGTGCCTCAATCTCTGACGAGAGCTACCTCTATTCATAATTAATTAATCAGGTTTTTCCAAATGTATTATGTTGTTATCCGCAAAATAAAAAAGGGTTGTGCTGTATTACAATAACATTGTTAACGAGACAACTGGCACCCTAGGGCTATCACTATGCCTATGATCAGTTAATTATTAATTAAGGCTGCTTTATTTATTGGATATAGAATTAACTTAAAAAAAAGCATCACATCAAAAGAATAAGTAACGACTAGTCGAATATAAAACTGTGAAAGAATTAAACCATTTAAATTATGATTTTTTATTTAAATAGAAAAATTCATTCATTTCTAATTATGCAAAGAGTAAAGCATTTAATATATTATTAGCTGATTTTGCAAGTATTG
>NC_029778.3:75626081-75632101 GCF_000817695.3 Arachis duranensis | reverse complement strand
AAATAATAATAAATAATTAATTTGTTTATATTTGTATAATATAAAAGTTTTTTTTATAAGATATTAGATATATCTTATTTCTAAATTATATCTATTATATATCTCTAATTTTAGAGTTAAAATGTGCTATATGTCATTTTTTCATTATAATTAGAATCAAATTTTTTCCTTTAAAATTAAGAAATTCTCCTCTCTTCCTTACTAATTTTACAACCAAAATATACCACATGTCACTCTCTCATTGTAATTGAAACTAAATCTTTTTCTCCAAAATTAAAGAATTCTTCTCTCCTCCTTACTAATTTTACAACCAAAATGTGCCACATGTCACTCTTTTATTGCAATTGAAATCAAATCTTTTCCTCCAAAATTAAAGAATTCTCCCCTCCTCCCTCTTCTTTTCTCTATTTCTCTCGTTCATTCAACCACTCTATCTATTTTATATATCATTATCATTATCAATATCAATAATTAATTACTAATTTGACAATCAAAATGTACAACATGACATTCTTTAATTGCATTAAGATTAAAATTGAAATATTAACATTGAAATTGAAATCTACCTATATTATGTATTATATATTACTATCTAATTTAATAATCAAATGTGTCACATGACACTCTCTTATTAAAATTGAGAGAAAATATTTTTTTTCAAAATTAATAAACTCTCTTTCTAAATTCTCTCATCTACCTCTATCCATTTTTCTATTTCTCTCTACTATTTTTATTCTATATATAATTTATATTTTATATTAGTAATTTGATAAATCAAAATATATCATCCAAAATTTTTTTACAATTAAAATAAAAAATTTTCTTCCAAAATTAACAAACTCTCGCTCTCACTCTCATTCTTCATTTTTATCTTTCTCTCTTTTTTCTCTCATTCTCTATTTTTCTATCTTTTTCCTTTACAGAAAACAAAATTAACAAAATAATATAATTTGAATAAAAAATATTATTATTATTATTGTTATTATATACATAATCTTTTAGTTTTTTATTTAGTTTTAAATTTTCACCGCTTATCTTTCTAATCTATATTTTTATTTTTCTTCTTTCAAATATTTATTACATATAACTTTGAGATAATAATAATGTTATAATTAAAAGTTAAAATCAAGATTCAATTATTTTAAAAAAAAAAAGAAAAAAAATATTATTTTTAAATAACAAGTATAAAAATTAATTATTTTTATTTATGCAACAGACTTAACAATTATCATACATCTAATTAAATGTAAAAATATACATGTTAAATTGTTTTAAATTTTAGATAACAAATGTTAAAATTAATTATTAATAAAAAATTAAACTTTTTCATATAAAAATTTATGATTTGTTTATTAATTTAAATTTTTGAAAGAAGTTATTTTATAAAATTTTTTTGTATAACTTAAAAAATTGAGAATTTTATTTTTTTATTGACTCTAAAAAGAATTTAGTATAAAACAAATAAAAAATCTCAAAAAGCTTTTAGATAAAACCAATATTAAAAACATAATTATTTATGTGTCTATTGGTATTATGATATACTACAAAAAATATTTAATACTGATAAATTTATCGTTAAATTTAACGTCGAATATTAGCGACAATTTTATTATTGAATTTTTCGATAAATCTGCCATTAAATTCGTCATGTCAAAATATTATGAGAAGATTTACCTTTTTGGTGGTGAATTCACCAATAATAATTAAAAAGAAAATAGAGAACATAGACGCAAAATTTAGCGTCGGATGCATCAACAAACCCAATTAATAAATACTGTATTTTAGTAATCTACATTATACATTACCATCAAATTTATCCGCTAATAAATTCAATGGTAAGTTTGTCCTAAAATTAAAACACAAATTCTTTTTCTTTACATTTTCAAACTACCCCCTCTCTCTTCCAAATCACCTTCAACAGCCTCCTACGCAGCGTCAGCTACCATTAACAACTTTCAAAGATTGCATGAACTAGGCTGAAATCTCTTATATCGTGTGGTTTGCTATCATCGTTGCTCGCCACAAGACTTGTCTCTTTTCTCTTTACAAGTATGTTGTTCTTTTTTTAGAGATTAATTTGATGATTTGTATTTTTAGTATTGTAAACTAATAAATATATGTGTCGTACTTTTATATATACTATTAAATGCTATGAATTTGGTTCTTTATAATTTAAGCATGTAGTAGAGGTAATGATTTTGATGAGTTAGCAATTAATCAAATTGAGAAAATGTATGGAGAGTTATTAAGTGAAAAATAATCTTCAATATTATTGCTTATGAGAAGTTGCAAATTGCATTAATGTAATCGTTATAAAATTATTTTTTAAAAAAATTTAAGCTAATGAAAAAAAATTTATATCTCTAACCGTTAGAATAAGTAATAATTGTATGTATTCCAAAAATTTTAATTTTTTAGTATAAATTATATAAGTAATGTTTGACCAAAACCCTTGAATTCAAAATTTATATAATTTTCTTTTCTTTTAAATTATATTATTTAAATTTAAAATTAGTAGCAAATATGGATTACGAATTTGCGATGTCTAAATCACTATATATATTGATCCAACATAAATTATATCAAACTTTTGTACAAATTAAATTCAAATATAACTTCTCTCTCCTTAAATGGGAAGTCAATACATACCCCTTAATCACTGGAAAATTGATTTCACTGAGTAGGAGGTTTATTAAGACAATATAAACTTATCATATCAAAATCCAAATGATTACTTAATTAAGACACAAGATGCCTCTAATAATTGAAATAAAGTTCATAATCACTTAAGAGATCGTAGTCATTTGATGAGGAAGATTGGTTGTGGTCAATACGGTCATTAGAAGCCACTACTTCCATGGGCTCTTGTTTGGTTATTATTTGATGAAGAAGGAAAAGGTTGTGCTTCTTGTTTGGTTATTATTGGAAGGGTATTATTGGTATTGTGATCACTACTAAAGGATAATAACATAGAAGATTCAAAAGAAGAAGCAGGTTCTAGTCTTGTGTGTGGGTAAGTGATGAGAGAGCATTTGCAAGTGTGATGGCCATAATAGGTTGTACGGTATAATGGAGGATCCTCTTGGATTCTCTGAACATGTTTGATGGCTTTGCAATCTTTTTCATTCTTGTAGATGCACTTGTAGTAGCTCCTGCACACATTCTTTTTCAAGTTGTAGAAAGATGCATGGATGCAAAATTTGATTTGGTGAATTTTAAATTACACCTATGAATTTAAATCTTTTAAAATAAAAAATTGGTAAAATCATAAATTAAAAAATTAATTATTATTAAATTTATAATTTTTATCGTATATTAATTTTATTATCTTAATTTAAGAATAATTAATTTTTTATTTTATTATTTTATTAATTTTTTATTTAAAGGAGTTTGATCGTGTCGTTATAATTGTAATACTTTTGTGGCATATATGACAATAAAAAAGTGTAGTAAGTTAATATTAAATAAGTTAATTAATTTAAAAATTAACTAACAATTAAAAAATAAGAAAGAAACATTATAAACTAAAAAAAATAAATATTCAAAATTCAAGTTTAAAACAAATTAGAAGTGAATTAAAATAAAGCTAATTAAGAATTTATTAATATTTATGATTTAAATCGATTAAAAAGCAACAACATAGATAGCAACTGACAATCAGCAGCTGCGGGTGATAGATGGCTGGTGGTGAACAATGAAATTGTAGTTTTGAAAAAAATAAGATAAATAAATAAAAAAGATAAAAGAAATATTTCAAAAAATAAAGGTTTTTTTTTGTCAGGAAAAATAAAATAAAATAAAATAAAGGTTGAGTGAACACACTTGCTTGTAGCTCAATAGTTATTAACTGAAATTGGCCCATTTTTTTAATTAGCTTTCTACTGTATAAGACTATATAGTAACTTTTTTTTTTGTGGGTAATGAATATATTGAATATAGTAACTATTGAATCGCAAACGACGCAAAACATACTTAATGCAACGAATACAATTGTAATTAAAAATCATGTGGTTGAATAATTTATTAGTTTAAAACCTTAAAAAAATTCAATACTTTTTATATAATAATTTATTTTTATTTTCTATCCATTTAAAATTTTGAGATAAATAATTTTTAGATATATTATCAAAATTTAAAATTGGATTCTTCATTTTTTTTAAAAAAAAAAGAAAGAATACCTGAGGTAATTGGAATTGATGGTCTTCTTCTGTCCGTACTTTCTCCATGCATGGCCATCCTCACACAGAATTGAGCTGTCACTCTGCCAGCTTGGTGCAGCTGATCTTCACTTGACAAAAATTCCAATTAATTGTTAATTAGAAAACCCTTAATTTCTTTTATAGTTATATGTACTTTCAATTTCAAAACCAAAACCGAAACCCAAATAACAATATTACAATTGGTGTACAATAATTGGTTCCCGTTTAGTGTCTGTGGGACTGAAATATCTGAAACGGAGAACTTGGAATCAACAATAGTGATGATAAATTTAACCCAACAATGAATTAATCCGAAACCATAATATAAGAAATTGCAAATTTTCAAATGAAATATAACATTTATTCTTAATAAGTGACATCCTAACTTGTTATTAAGGTTAAATTATGCCAATAATAGGTATATATATTGCTAGCAATTAAGCCTATTTCGATCTTTGAGATTGGTGAATTAGCGAGTTATACTGATTTAGTTTTTGATTTTTCGTTGCTACAATTTGATTTTCTAGATTAAAAAAGTGTATCAATGTAGTTCTTTATGTATCTTCTATCATTAGAGTTCAACGCTATTAGTGACGTGACTCAAATCTTGCCACGCTGGATATTAAAATAAAGTCATACACGTTTTGGCATTAAAGAAGGCACTAAACGACGTCGTTTGAAGGTTTAAACAATACTAAAACGTTACTCCTCTCTTTTTAGTATTGTTCAAAGTTCAAACCCTCAAATGACATGGTTTAATACTTTTTTAGAGCCAAAACATATATGATGTCGTTTTAATGTCTAGCGTGGCAAGACTTGAGTCACGTCACTAACGGCGTTGAATTTGGGTGACGGAGATACACAAAAGACTACGTTAATACATTTTTTTAAATTTAGAAAACCAAATTATAACAATTAAAAGGTAAAAAATTAAAATCAGTACAACTCGCCAATTGCAGAGAGCAAAATGGACTTAACTCTGCAAAAGCATTAATCCCTTTCTGCAACATATGTAGGGTATTGCTGTAATAAATACATATACCTGCAACATAAAAACTATGATATTGTTGATACATAATATTTTATCTTTGCAACTAGTTTGGTGACAATCATGATTTACTGTTATTAACATCCAGTTATATCATCAGTAGCATTTGATATCACTGATATATCACGAATATGTTGCAGTAATTTTCAATTATTATTGCTGCTACATATAACAGTAATGATTGTTATGATAGTCGTAAATGAGATCAGTCTAAAATGGTGGTAGTTCTATAGCTAAAAGGTAGTTGTTAGACCACCATCATTTTATTTGACAGGCATATAATTACTCAGGTGTCTTTCTTAATTTTATCCATTTAAATTTTTATAAGGAATAATATAAAATAAATAAAAAAAATTCATGTAAAATTTACATAAATCTAAAAAAAAATTACACGAGAGAATATGTAAAATATATAATAATTCACGTAAGTTTTTTATAGGTTTAAATTTTTTTTCAGAACTAATTTATAACAATTAGATCACTAAAATTGCCTTTAGAAAAAAGAAAAAAAAAAGAAAAAAGAAAAGAAGAAACTTCTCTTCTAGAAATGGAGTTTTTGGTAACAATAATGGAGACTTAGAGGCAGGAAATAATCAATTTTCATGAAAGGGACAAATTGGTCTCTAGTTTAACCTAGAAAATGAAATTCGGACTGTAATTTAGGATGATTGGATCCTTAATTACTGACCAGATAGATAGAATGAATATATAGTAGACTCTAGACTTGCTTTTCAGTGGAGGATTAATTAGATATCTTCAGTGACTAAGTGTCT
>NC_029778.3:75608872-75626052 GCF_000817695.3 Arachis duranensis | reverse complement strand
ATGTGTTCCTAACATCGATATAATCAAACCCACAAATTAAAACACACAGAATAATCATATAGCTAGCTAGCTAGCTAGATCTAGAAAAGTATCATGTATGAATATATGATTCTTACTTTCTCTTGTGGTACCCTTTTTGACTTTTATTGCTGGAACTATTCTTCTTGTTGTTGTTGCTGTTGCAACTACTTTCTTTTGTGTCTTCATTGTTCAATAGCAGGAGTGTGTTTGTGAATGATCTGAGAACTTTGCGCACAGCATCTTCAGCAAAAGGCATCACCGTTGACCTTTCAATTTCTTCTTCATTTCTACTATCAACAACAACTTGAAGTAACTGGTTTGCCATGTCACGCCCTCTCATTATTTCTTGCTCCATCATTGTTGCCTTTGAAACCTCATTATTGTTCTCCATTCTAGTTCTTTCCCAAAACGTTTACTTGGGTGAAGGAAGCGTATAACTAGGTTAGTACTTTTCATTGTTTTTTTTTTAATCTTAAATATAATAAATACATTATTATAATTATTACTTATTTTTCACAGTATTTTTTCAACTCGACAAGTCAAAGACTAATCTATTGTATTACTAAATTTTATTTAAAGATTTGACGCTGATTAAAAGGTTGTTACATACACGAGAAAAAATTCAAACTTGCGCTTAAGCAGATTCATGAGCTAACCACACGTTATTTAGTGTTATTTATTATCTTAAATAGATCCATATTATTCTTGGGCAAGGCTATTTGCAACATAAAATTAAGAGAGTCACTCAGATAAAAATGCTGAAAACGTCTTTTTATAAAGATATTTAATAAGAGTATTTTAATCATTCTCTATAATAAGAGTATTATAGTCATTTTTTTATGGAAAAAATAATATTAATTTAGACCAGTTCAAGATTTAATTCACCATTTTTTCGGTTAAATCAATTTGTTTAGCCTAATTTTGACAAAAATAACATGATTTAATCGATTATATATGTTAAATTTTAATTATTGAAAAATATCTTTAAAAAAAGATGTTTTAGACGTCTTTATCCGAGTGGCTCCCTAAAATTAAATTATCGTTTATATTCAGAAAATTATAAAAGATGCCCTCTCATTGTTGGATAGGTCAATGGTTTTAAATTGTAACCGCAGAGTTGCAAAAATTTTGCAACAAAATATAACGTATAATAATTCAGGATTTAAGATTAAAGACTTTAAATCAATGAATGCATGATGCAATCATTTGTTTTGAAAGTTTAAGTTATAATAATTTATAGATTAATTTTTTTAATAAGGACTGATATAAATTATATTATCTTAATTTAAGAGTGACAGATTAATTTTTTATTTTAGAGAATTTTGATCTAAACAGAAATTATTAGGAACTAATAATTTAAGATATTGTTTTAAATGAATATAATCAAATTACAGTATAAAATTTTAAATTTATAGTGGAGTACAAGAAAATAAAATATTAAAGATATATTTGAATCCATTTTTATTTGCAAGCTGCAAATAATGCCAAATAGGACAGATAGATGTATGTTGATCAAGTGAAGAACACAAGAAGATCTGTCAAGTATCATTGTCTTTCATTTTATTAAAATTTTAATGATATAGCTGATATAGGGACAGATAGATGTATGTTGCTGAATACTACTTATTAGTGATGTATTAGTTTTTTTCCTTGGAAACTATTAATTTTAATAAGATAATATTATATTATATATTGGTGAATTCTACCCAATTCTCTCTAAATTAATATGTAAAATACCTCTTTATGATATGGCACATTTTAATTGAATATTTAGTTTTAGTTTGGGTTAATTTAACCCAACAAGAATTAATATCTTAACTAAAATAGGACTATTTTATAATTAAATATTTTTATAAGATGGATGATTATATAATTTTTGTAAATATTCATAAATAAATTTATGTTTTTTACCAAATCAGTTTTAATTTGATTCGTTCCACCTTCAATTGAAAAACACATTTTCTATTGAGTGAAGAACGTTTCCTCCCTTTCATTGTTTCTTCATACTCAAATTTATTCCTGCTAAGCTTCGCCGTCGTCGTCACTGTTTCCGTCGGGAGAAGAAGCATCTGCTGCCCTTTCGCTCGGAACATATTTCTTCCTTCCATCATCCCTTAACGACTCGTTGAAGTACCGTCGCAGTGGGTGGTGGTGTTGTTATCGTGACTTTTGCTGCAACCTCCTTACTTTTGGAAATAGGTTTTGTTCTATCATTTTCTTTGCTTTATGTCCTTTAATTTTGTTCTGAACTGAGTTAATTGGAATTGAAATAGGTAATTAGAATAAGAGTAACTCTAATTTTGATTAGAAACACTTTGGATGTTGTAGTGTTTTTTTTCTGAACTTTTCATCTTGTTATAGTTGCTGATGTTGTGGTGTTGTTGGTATTTTGTTTTGTTTTTTTAATTTATCTTCTTGCAATGCCTCTATTTGCTAGTGTTCTTGTGATACTTGCAATGCCCCTTTTACTTTCAATTTCATATGGAAGAGGATGGTTACTGAGAGAATGGTTACTGCTTTAGCTTTGGTGTATAATCTCCTAAAAGTATTTACTTAATCTGAATTATTTCTATTTTATTTAAGTGTGCTGCTAACTTTCTAATCTAATTTTTACTTTGCTCGTTTCCTTTGAAAGAAGTGAAATAGAAATCATGAAATAGAGAAGGTCTTAACAAATTGTATGATATTAATTAATGTATATCTATTGAATGATTATAAAGCAGATAAAAATGGGTAGTAAGCCAGGCAGAAATAAAAAGAAGCTAAATGCTTTTCCTTGTGCATACTCTCATGATTCCTGAACATTAGATTAAAATGCATCCAACTTAGTGTTGTGTTCCTTTATATGCCTCATTTGAATCAATTTCTAATATTTATTATCTATATTGTTTCTATAAACATAATGTGCGTGACATCCATTTCTACTTTGTACAGACCATGACAAATGAAATTCTGAAGTGATGAAATAATTGATGCACATTTTTAAAAAAATTAATCTAAATATATGTTCTTCTTCTAAACCATTTTTTGCACGTTCTTGTGGCTAGCTTCTTGTACCAAATTTATTTTCTTTATCAATTAGTTAGTTCTTTGGTAAACTCTCGTTGGTTTCATTCAACACTGAAAGTTAGGAAAAAATATATTTTTAAATGTTAAGTTTATTAGTAAAACCTCCCTTGATCATTAGTCACAAAAAAATCCTCCTTTTTCATTCCTGAAACTTTTGATTACTTTGATCTTTTCTTGTTATTATAATTATCCTTTTTTGGGCGACTTTACTGACTTGATCTTATAATTTTGATCTTTTCGTTTACCTTGGAGGTTTTAACATCATTCTTAGAGAAACACTAAAACATGCTCCTAAATACACAATGATATACCCTTTTTTTCTTTTATGTAGTATGGCAAAAAATGGAGGTCAATATTTGCATTACTTCACAAGCAATGTAATGTAAATTAATCTTTTAATAGGATCAATTTTAGAAAGAACGTACCAGCTATTTGCATAATCTAGTCTAACAAACTTGATGGATACTACTTAGCAATTGGAGAAAAACTACAATCTGAATATACATTGCAAGCAAAACCATATTTCAAGTAAAAATAAAAATGTCTGCTTAGGTCTTTAAGATATAAAGAAGCTAGTCAACCAAATGAGGGACATAAAAGTAAATACAATTGGATGGATTGTATTAAAATCTTGAGTTCTTTAAGGGTGTTGTTGTATTTTATGTGAATTAGTGGTGATGGTTCTAGTCTACATATTTGTGAAATGTTAATTGTGTGTTGATGTGTTAGTTTTTTTTATAAATTATATGTGTATGTTGATTTTTGGGAGATGGAGCTGCCGGATAGCGATTTGTTTGGAACACACTCCGACAAGGAGTTCCCAAGAGGAGACGAACTAGAGTTTTTAGACGATGATTTGGAGGTTGATGAAGATAGGCCTCAAGATAAGAGGATAGCAGAGCTGTCACGAGAAGATATCTTACAACTTGAGTTTCCAGATGAGGATGCTGTTTATCGATTCTACAAGACTTATGCAATGCTGCACGGTTTCGCTATGAGGTTGGACGAAGTCAGGATAGCTAGGGTTGTGTAATTATGCGCCAAATTGTTTGTAATCGGGCAGGCTCAAAAAAGGAAGAGGTTGAAAAGGACGAAAGAATCAGGGACCACCGACCTCTAACTCGAAGTTGTTGCCGTGCGAGAATTCATGCAAGACTAGATAGAAAAATTCATAAATGGAAGGTTGTTTCATTCTACGAAGAGTACTCTCATGGATTAGTTGATCCACTCGACGTTAGCATGATGCCTGAGTATCACACATTTAGTGTCTCGGATGAAGCTCAGGCGAATAATTTGCACGACATAGGCATCATGACCTGTCACATCTTGGGATACTTGGCTGCTCAAAAAGGTGGATATATAAACTTGTCATTCAACCAAAAGGATATGTACAACCTCATTACTCAACAAAGGAAGAAAACGGTCAAGGGTGGTGATGCAAATGATGCAATAAGCTACCTGAGAGGTAAGGCTGGGAATGATTCTTATTTCTTTGGCAAGTACACATTAAGTAATGAGAATCGATTGGAAATTTTTTTTTTTGGCTGATGGGACTAGTCGTATTGATTATGAGTGCTTTGGAATGTCTTGACGTTTGATTCGACTTACAATAGAAACGTCTACAATAAACCACTTGTGATATTTTCTGGTAGCAGTCATCATGGGCAGACTGTCATATTTGGATGTGGTCTTCTTGTTAATGAGGATATTGGTTCATACAAGTGGCTCTTGGAAAGTTTTTTGGAATCAATGGATAAACACCTTATGGCAGTTGTCACCGACAGAGATCTTTCAATGAGAGAAGCCATTAAACAAGTATTTCCTTATGCAACACATTGACTATGTGCATGGCACTTACATAGGAATGCATGCGAGAAGGTTAAGATCAGTGGATTTCTAACTGACATCAAGAAATTGATTTATGCTAATCTGAGTGTTGAAGAGTTTGAGGTCATGTGGGGAGACATGGTGGAGAAGTATAACTTATCAAGTAACTCTTGGGTCGACCAAACCTATGAGCTGAGGAATTTATGGGCTCTTGCATATTTGAGGAACTAATTTTTTAGGCGAATCAGGACAATATCCCAATGTGAAGGGATTAACTCTCTAATAAAAGCATATGTCAGAAAGAAAGATACCCTTCTTGAATTCATCAATAACATGGAGACCGTTGTTAGCCATTACAGGAATAATGAAAGAGTTGTAGAGTTCAATAGTAAATATACCGATCCAGTATTTGTGACTTCTTTTCCGACACTTGAAGGTTTTGCTGCAAAGACTTTCACTCGTAACATGTTCCGGGATTTCAGGAAGGAAATTGAGGGTGCTTGTGCTATGAACACAGAGTTAGTAATTCAGGATGGTGGAAAACTATACTTCAAGTGTAACAGTTTTGGAATGCCAGAGATTGATCATGTGGTTGAGTTTGACAGAGTTGGAGGGATGCTTCGTTGTGAGTGTTTGTGGTTCGAAAATCGAGGGATTCCCTGCATGCACATATTTGCATGCCTAAAGCATCAACACGTTGAATTTATTCCAGAACGCTTAGTGTGCAAGTGATGGACAAAAAATGCCAAGAGTGATTTCATGAAGTCAAATGTCAATGATCCAAGTGATTTTGATAAGGTACTCAAGTGTCGTTTGGGTGTGTTAGGTACTGAGTGTTCTAGGTTGATGGATGTTGCATGTAAGAACTCCAGTGATTTTATCGAAGCAATGAATGATATTGTCAACACAATTACAAAACTCCAAAAGTGAGGTGAAAATCCACACAAAGGTAATTTAGACGATGACTACATTGTTAACCCATTGGTGGTGAAGAGTAAGGGAACTCCCAAGAAAAACTCAAAATTTAAGCAACAGAGAAAGTGTTCAAACTGCAAAAAAGAATAACAGCAGCCATCTTGACATGCTCACTAAGGTATGTCATACTATAACTATGTCTAGAATTTCATTGTATGGTGATTCGGCATATTGTGTTTTGGAATTTCAAACTAAGTTATTTTTATAATGTTGTAATGGAAGATGATGTTTGATTTATGATTAGCGAAAGACATGACAGTGTGAAAAATCAGCAAAAGATAGAAAAAGGTAGGGACATAGGATAACTACTGTGTCAAATATTTTATAATATCAACGTATCAAAATTAAATTATAAAAACAAATAAATACAATATTATCATCAAAAAATAAAAATAATGTTTTACAATATAATTGCTTTAATATGATTTAATTATTAATTTTGTTAGGATGATAAGTGTTTGGTACACAAAAGATATTGCTTTTTAATATACATATGACTATTAGCATATTGTTTAATAAAAGATAATTTGACATAGTGGATGATTAGTGCTCTAATTTGGAAAGGTCCAGAGTTCAAACCAAAGCTATCTCCTATCATTTCGTGCCCACTGACTGAAGCAGAGAAAAAGCACGTTGAAACAAATAATAAATACATCTTCAAAGTGACCGATCCAACTTTAAACTACAACTAAATATGACATTATATTATGATCGGTCCATCTGAATAATGGATTTAAACCCAATTTTGTAGGATGTAAATTTAAAACTAATTGGCTTTCAAAATTTTAAAATTGATTTGTACAATGTTCAAAATTTGAAATTCTAATTTTTGACATTGGCCCTACAAATTTGGAGCACATCGGTCATAAATTGTCAAAAACTTTTATAATTTAAAAAATCACAAGTGAATCGATAGACCCTTGTATAAATTTCATGGATAAGAGTAGGTTAAAATAGAGAAAAAAATATTGAAACAAATAATATATACATCTTCAAGGTAATGAATCCAACTTTAAACTACAACTAAATATGACATTATATTATGATCGATACATCCAAATAATGGACTTAAACCCAGTTTTAAGCTTTTCTTAACATTAAGTTAATTCTTTATTATTATCCCGTACTCTTTAATATAATCGAAAAAAAATTTATTATTTATTAATACATATTTATAGTACAAGATTTTAAACCTTTTCTAAAATTATGTAAATTATTTTTAATTACAATTTTTAAATCATGAATCAGTTTTCCTCGTCTAAATAATTTTTCTGCAATATAACTCATGAAAAATATATTAGATTAATATTTTAACGTATTTTTCGTAAAAAATGATGTAATCATTTTTTCAACTTCAAAAAGCTATGCTACTCAAATATTTTCCATGTTTGTGACTTTGAATATCTTAGAATAAAAATATTTATATGTTTCTACTCTCAATATTATTTTTAATATTGTGATGTCTAAAAGATATAAACTGTATTTATTTTTAATTAAAAAACAAAAAATAAAATACCTTCTTTATGATAAATTTTTTATATAAATTAATTTTCACTCAACTTTATGTACTCTTTGGAGTACAATAGTAATATTTATTAATTATTTAGTATCTGTTGATGGATTAAATATATGTTTGTAATTTATGTATTATGTTCATCATTTAAAATACAGTTTTCATGAAAGTTTAAAACGAGAAACAAGAAACAAAAGGAGGTGAACTCACTTCTCAACAATAACTAGTCTCAACACGTTGAAACTCACTTACCACCCAACTACAACCCGTACGACCACATTATTTTTACGAATGCAGTTAATAAGATGACAACAGTCATAACCTCTCTCACGAAAATTCTCAAAAAACAGACACAAATGGCTTATCCATTGTATGCTATGAATAGAACTAGATCGGACAATTCATACATAAAAAATTTAGCTATTAATAATATGACAAATATCAATAATTCAATGACTGATAACAAAGTTGACATAGATAAAATAATGAGCAAATTCATTCGATTTCAAAAACGTTATAGAACAAATGTACAACCCACCCTACATAAATTTCCCCTAGCAACAATTCTGATAAGCACGCAAACGACGTTCATGAATTAAATTGGAATTCAAATACGGAAATATATATTGGTAAAAAGGATACTTCATCATTTGGTATGCCATGGCGTTTATGTGGCCCAAAAATTCCACAGTATGTGTATAAAAACATGAACTGGTATTGTAATGACATTGTTTATCTCAAATTATTTTTAATTTTATTATTTAATTACATATGATAATGACTTTGTGCTTGCAGTGGACGCCCATGAATTTTAGGCCACCAGAGGACATGATTCTAATAACAGATGAGCTTGCTTGTGTCGCTTATATTTTTGGCCCGGATTTAAAGTTCCAAGTTAATCGGTAAATCATCATAACGTTATTCGATTTGTTGCAAGTCTATTTGATACTATAGCTACAACAAATTCCTCAAATAACTATTTGCATCTGTATTCTTATAGGGATGAAGTAATGGTGTCAACTCGTACATCATATGCAAATAGAGAAAGTTTAACCACGTTAATTCCAGGAGAACAAGTCATCCAAGATGTAAATATTGATTTTTTTTGTTATTTAACATGAAAAGTACAAGCTGTTAAAGTTATATATCATAAAATTAAAAATATACAAATGTATTTGTTTATAGGTTATAGATTCCCTTGCTTGCATTCTCACTCAAAAGCATAAAAAGCTTAACAAATTGCCATCCGTATGGTTTTTGCCAATAACCTTTTTGGTAAGTTTCAGTACATAAATACTCTGACAAAATTTTTAGTAAATAGTTTGTTTGGTTTAACTTTCAAGTAATATAAATAATCCGATTTCATGTTTTTTATGACAAATTAATCAGCAACTAGCACTTACTTGGTTCAGACCACCCAAATAACTAAGGGAATAATTTGCAGATCACTACATATATAAGATTGGGTGCTTATCAAGGATAAGTACTTTAATTTTTAGTAGATCATATATGATTTATTTAATCCAAATTGTATGTTTATCTTACTAGCATAGGCTGACAATCATCATTATTGCGTAAATAATTAGATTTTTGTCCCGATCAACGACCTTAATGACCATTGGTTCTTGATGATTGTAGACATGAAAAAGAAACAGATATTTGTGCTTGATTCATGTAAAATCCCAGACAAAAACTATGGTAGGCTATTATCAGTTGAAACCATGTTAAGTAGCCCAAATTTATTTTGTTCAATAAAATTAATTTTTCAGCTCTTATTCTCTATAAATTTTAAATATTTTTTATATAACAAAAAACCTCATTGTTTGAAATAACGATTTAAGTTTGTATTTCAAAATCTTTGCTATATTTGGTTTGTAACCTAATAGTAATTTGTTTATTCAAAATTAAGGTTCATTTTTTTAACATTATTATCAAATTAATAATTTTTAATTTCTTTAAAACCTAACTATTTTAGACATATAATAAAAATTAACTAGTTACATTGCTTGCTTTTGATAATATCCAACTATATATTATGTCATATAGGCTATATTTATTGAACGAACGTTAGAACACAAATCTTTCTACAATTCCAGCGAAATCATTATATCTCGAGTGTCTAAATTTTATATAGTGGAACTGTCTGACCTGCCACAATAGAAGAAGGGCTCGTAAGTAATATTAATTTCCTAATCCATTTTACTTTCATGTCTATTAAGTTTGTTATGTACGAATTATGTGTTTGATTAAACTGACATAGTAGTACAATCACACATTAAACTAAACAATAATGACTGCAGTATTTGGGTTGCTTAATGGATCAAAGAGTGCGGGTGGACCGATAATTTTGGCATCACGGTGACCAATCTAATTCATGTTCTAAATTGTGTATAATTATTAGAGAAAAATGTTATATATAACTAAATATATATTATTCTAATTGCTTCGTGCTTTTTAAAATTACTAGGTATATGACAATGATAAGATGAGGCTAGCAATTGACTTAGTGAGTAAGGAATTCAATATGAAGAAGTAAGAAATTATGGATAAGTCACATGCATATATGAAAGATATGCTACAAAAACAGTCACGACTGTAAAAAGATTGAAGAATTATTTTCTTAAATTCTGTGCATTTTATATTTGCTGAGACACGTCATATTTTTTTAGGCATTTTTTAGTTTAGGTCATTCTCTTATTAAAATCCTATCCTCGAAATATTTCTCTAATAAACTTGGTGGAGTTAGTTTATACGATATTTTGTTATATATTAGAAACTACTGTTGAGTCATTTTAAGAGACATATAAAAAATTTACTTAACTCGCATAATAATAACATTCACCATAACAATATAATCTATCATGAACAAAGAATGACACACAATTCTTACACAACACATTATAACTAAAAAATTATACGCATGATTTTACAAAATTAGATGATAATTAATTACACATAAATTAAGAGTTTGATTAGCATATTTTGACAAAGAAATAATTTTTTTTCTCATTTCATCCATTTATTAAGCATAATTCCAACATCATTATTTATTAAATAAACTAAAAAAATGCTTAATTCTGGATATTTTGTTGTAAAATTAAATGACAAGTTTGAAGAAAATAGGGAAGAAATTTTGATAGTAGTGCAGTGTGATTTGTGATAACTAGTTATTATTTGGTGAAAAAGAGATGGAATAGAACAAACAGAAATTTCAAAGGAAAGAAAACACAAAACCGGTAAAAAATCGGCCAAATTTATGGTTAACTGAACAATTGGCCAAACCGGTCGGGTTTTTTAAGGCCCGGTTCGCTAAAGCATAAACAACGGCGTCGTTTTGTTTGAAAACAAAGGGCACCACCCCCTCTCCCTTCTTTCTCTCACTAACCAAATCCTAAACCCTATCAGAGCAGAGCAACATCCCATTTTTCCATCGCCGAGCTACCCTCCGTCAGCCAGAGGCTGCCGTCGCGGCCGGACTAGCCTCAACCGAGCATCCCACTTCTCCCAGTAGCGTCACTCACGTGCACAGAACCCACGGGCACGTTCATTTTTTGCCGGTGCCCTTCAATTTTCCGTCACGATCTTTTTCTTGTTGTCGGCTGGTCGGTAAGTTCTTCAATGACAATTCCTTTTCTTGTCATTGCGATCCTTCTCTATCCTCTCTGCCGCAGTGAGTTCTTCAGCTTTTCAATTAATTTAATTTTATTTTGTTAACTTTTGCTCATGTAATTATTATAGGGTTTGCTTGCTTCAACAATTGTGTAATCTCAATTAAGAACCATTTCTAATATGAAGGTGTGCGCTTATTGAACTTTCAAATGTAAATTGAGGATCATGGTTAAATTTAAAATTTTTTCGTTCCTATTTCTGCAATCATGCATGTCATGGCCCTTCTTCATCAACACTGCAAGAATCTAATTACTACAAGAAATTTCAAATTTAAATTGGGAATCATGGTCAAATTTTTTCTTGTGAATTTTTACATATTCTGAGTTAATTTTTGTATGATTGTTATATATATTTTGCCTTTAATTCTAGGAACCAATTCTAATTGCTTAAATTTATTATTTACTTTAATTTATTTCTTTTTTTGGTTTTAATTGTTTGTTGTTTGATTGTAATCGATGTGATTTAATGTTTCGATGTTCATCAGTGATGTTTTAGCTGGATTGAATTCAAAAAAAAAGAAAAAGAAAATAATTAAGCTCCTTCATTATCTTTTTTGTTCCTTCATTGTGTTTGGTTCTTCCTATGGGGTATATGGTTTGGCAAGATGTTCTTTTTAACTTATTTTTTAAAAAAACAAATAATATATTCTGCCCTCTTGATTTGTGCTTTATGCATTTTGTCTTCGTTTAGGATTCAATTCCCAATCTAAATGCATATAGTATCAGATTACATTAATTTTTTATGATAGTGTGATATTATTGGTATTTTAATTTCTATTGTCCTCTGTTAGAAAAATCAAAATTTGTCTTCAGTTCTAATATAATTCTTCCTATGGAGGCAATATGTCATAACTTTATGGTTGGTTGGTTATTCTATTTTAATCTATGCCAAACTAATAATCATAGACCTATAAATATAACTAAACTCATCTTTTTATTTTTTTATTTGTTTTGTTTTGAGTTATTAACCCTTAATTCAGTTGATATTTGTGGTCATAAAATTATGATGATCATTTTTCTTAGAAGCTTTATATGTCATTGAGAATGTGATATGTAGGTCTTCAGCATTTTGTTTCTTTTCCCTTTTGAAATTTAGCTGAAATGCATATTATTGTTGTGCTTGATTTTCTACTGCACTACAATCCAACTAATGGCATCACTTTTTAATTCCTGTATAATTTACATGTCCACTATGTATTCTATGCACATGATGTTTCCAGTTATCCATGCAATTCAATATGTGGCAGTCAAATATAGTGGCTGCCCCAACTGAATATCATTGGCCCACTTTTTCAGTGTCTATGAAGGACATGGAAGCTTTCAAGTATTAGTTAAAAATCACTAACAAAATAAAATTATACAACTTTTATTGAAGTCTGACGATAACTGGATTTTATTTTGTTGTTCTTTTGGTTGGTAGGTTGCCAATTACTGTCGGGAACGCCTGCATTCAGCTTTGATTGAGGAGATAGGAGCTGCACAACCAAGTTTAGCAGAAATAGAACTGAGAGATTCTTTATAGGACCATTGAAAGAAAGCATTTGTAGGTTGTTTTAAAAAAATAGATGATGAAGTTAGAGGAATTCGAGCTGGTAATGGCAGAAATAACAGTGGTGGACCAGAGTCTACAATCGAACCAATTGCTCATGAGACTGCTGGCTCCACTACAGTGGTTACCATATTGAGTCAATCACACATAATAGTCACAAATTGTCGGGATTCAAGAGCCGTCGTGTATTGCGAAAAACAAGGCATTCCATTGTCTGCTGACCACAAAGTAAGGCACTTCTTTCTATTTTCACAATATTTTTCATGAGTTAAACTTAAAAATTAGAGCCATCTGATAGAGGAGACTTTACTTCATGTTTGCAGCCAAATAGGGAAGATGAGTGGGCAAGGATAGAAGCTGCAGGAGGGAGGGTCATACATTGGCAAGGGTTATACATTGGCAAGGGTACCGAGTTCTTGGCGTTTTGGCAATGTCAAGATCCATATGTATGTATCTGCCTTTGGCATCTTTGCAGCATATTTATGTCAATGTAGTTGGATTTGAAGTGATGCTAGTTACTGTAAACTTTTTCTTGATAAGGGTTATGGTTTCTAGTAAAATGAATAAACTGGTACAACCTTTGTATAGAACACTTGATAAACCCTAATTTTGTGATTTATCCTGTGCTTAATTTAGGGAATTTTATCAACTTATCCTACATTTATTCAATGAAATAGTATGATTTTGTAATTCTCCCTAAATTTGTGCTTAAGAGTGAAAATATGCTTTTTAGGCCTTAAAATAGCTAAATTTAATTCACTTTAATTCTATTCGATGTCTTGATACGTTTGTTGAGTGATTTCAGATTCATAAGGCAAGTATTGGATTGAAAAGGTGAAGAGAAAAGCATGCAAAAAGGAGAATTCATGGAAAAACAAAGACTTGGAGTGCTTAGAGCGATGCGCACGCGTGACAGACGCGCACGCGTGATGAGGTGCATCGTCCAGGCGATGTGTACGCATGACATGACACGTACGCGTGACAAGAAAATTTGCCAGTGACGCGCATGCGTCGTCCACGTGTACGCGTCACAAGCAGCACGTGACCTTATTAAAGGCAAAACGCTGGGGCGATTTCTGAGCTGCCCAGGCCTAATTCCAACTCATTTTTTAGACTATTTCATGCAAAACTCAAGATGGGTCAAGGGGGAGCAATTAGATTAGCTAGGATCATGCTTTAGTTAGTTTTCTAGAGGGAGAAGCTCCCTCTTCTCTCTAGAATTAAGTTAGGATTAGGTTAAATTCTCTTAGATCTAGGTTTAATTTCTTGTTTTCTTTACAATTTCTTGTTCTATTGTCTTGATTTTCCCATTTCTTCTTGTTAATTTCTTATTTTGGTTACTTTTATGTTCATGCACTCTTGTTAATTTTCATTCTCTTTAATGCAATTTTGAGGTATTTCATGTTTAATGTGCTTTCCTTAGTTGTCATTGTTAATTTCTTGTATTGGATAGTTGTAGAATTTACTATTTCTTGCAATTTACCATATTTTCTTTTTATGCCTTCCAAGTGTTTGAAAAAAATACTTGGTTGGATGTTAGAGTAGTTTTTTTAGCATTCTTGGCTTGGAAAGAGAAATTGGGCAATCTTGAATTATTAATACCCAATTTAGATTGGTAATCCAGACTTGTTAGTTAATATTATTTTCATTGACTCTAATCTCTTGCTGATTCAATTAGCAAGTTGATTAGGACTTTTGGATTGAGATTAACTAGTCTTATTTGACTTTCTCTCGTGTGAAGATAATATTATACCTTCTTCCATTGTTGGAGATGACTAAATAGGATAAGCTATTATTAATTATTGTATTATGATTGATGACTAGGATAGAAAACCTATATTCTCAATCCTTACCATGAATGTCTATCTTTAGTAATTATTTTCTTTAGTTGTTTGATTTACATTTGTTGCCTTTTTAATTTCTTGCACTTTTACCAACCCACCCCTTGGATACCATAACCAATAATATGCATACCTCACTGCAATTCCTTGAGAAGACGACCCAAGATCTAATACTCTCGGTTATTTTTATTGGGTTGGACTTGTGACAACCAAAATTAAACTTTGATTGGGCATTACTTGTCGGTTGAGAACTATACTTGCAATGAAATTATTTTCTCTTTTACCGAGAAGAATTTCTTAGCCGACGGCTCTGCTCTTTCAACACTACAAAAAAGTATTTCTTTTTTGCTAAAAAAATATAGCATTTTAGTTCCTTTAAATTAGTCTAATCATCTTAGTTCTTGTCTAATAAGTGATAAGTACTTGAAACCATGTATTATTTCAGAACTGAAAGTGAAGTTTCTGCAACAGGAGAAACATGACGAGTGCCTTATTCTAGCTAGTGATGGTTTATGGGATGTGGTGACAAATGAAGAAGCCTGTGAAGTTGCATGGAAGAGGATCCTTCTTTGGCACAATGAAAATGATGTGTGTATCTTTAGGGTGGAAAGGCACAATGAACCAGTGTGTTATGTAGCACTTATCAATGCAGATTTTTAGTGTAAAGTCTATTTTTTTTCCTACCAAGCATAGAAATAATACATTCTTTAAGGAATGAAAGGCACATTAGTGAGTTTTCATTTTACAACATCCAGACCTGTAAGATTTTTTGGTGACACATGACATATTGTTCAGATAGTTCTGTTAAGATTTAGACTAAGTATATTCATGAATGAAAATTTGGTTCAAGATAGGAGCATTCGCATATTATTATATTGAAGCATTCTTTTTTTAATTCAGTTTTTATGAAAAATAATCATAAATTATTGTATCATTAAGTCCAAATTGTTTATTTCCGTGCATCGTATAGGCCCATTCACTAGTACATATACTGATATACAGGATAACAATTAACACATAGGGCCATTATGATTATCTTATCCCACCATCATCGAGGAAAAGGTATGGAAGGGATTTAAGTTGTTTAGGGGATTTAACCTTTTTCCCACATGCTGAATGACAGGTTTGGAGGAGTTTGATTGAAGCCTTGGAGGCACCAAATATTGGAAACATGGACAAAAGCATTTTAGAAGTAGCTTTTGTCCTTTTTCTTTCCTCCCCCACCCCCACCCCCCAAAACAAAAGTGGCTATAGCAACTAGCAAGTTTATTTCCATGTTCATAACGAAAATCAAGCAAAATTTGTAGTTTTTTTTCATAGAAGTTTCAAGTAAATTCAACATTGTGTATCCTATCAAGATCTGAACACTAACCCTAAGCTCTTTAGGTATTTGAATACGAATATTTATAAATCACTTATCAAAAGACAATTTTAAAATAGTGATTATTTCAATAAAGTCATCTTTATATGAAAATGATATTGCGAACTATTAAATGATTCGACATATTTGACTAAACTATCTAACGGTTTACAACATCATCTCTTCGTGGAAGTAGCTACCTTTTAAAAAAGTGTATCTAAAATATATAATTAGATCCAGCATAAAATATATAATTAGTCTCCCCATACTCATCTAAGAGGTCGCGGATTCGAGTCTCCCTATCTTTAGTAAAAAAAAAACATAAATTTGAAAGCTGAAAGTGTCAAAACCAAGCAAATTGTTGTTCACCTGCAATCAGTTTTGGTCATTACTCATTTCAGTTAATCTCATTTGTGTCATTTCATTTACTCACAAGAATGAAAGATTAAATACAACAAAGTGCTAGTATCCAAGTAAATAGCAGGTAAGGGTGAGTAATTTTGCATCAATAATTGATAATTAATTATCTTTGGCTTTTTTGCTCACAATAAAATCTCAGAGGGGCTTCAATAGCCTAGATAAAAAGATTACAGTCTACATCAGAACTTTCAATTAGGAAAAAAGTGATCATTTGATAATACAACTTATATAGGAAGGCCTACAATGTTGAGATGAGCAGTATGAATATGGCCTTCATGTTTTGAGTCAAATTTGGAGCGGCGCTCTTCATATCATGCTGCATTTGGAAAGACGATGCATTTCCAATATGCTAACTGGTACTGGATTTCTAGGAAGATAGCAAGTCACCATGTTCTGTAATCTAGGAAAAAATTAGAACTACCTGATGAGCATATAAACTTAATATCTTCAAATTCACACGACTGAAGAACCAATGGAACCTTCAAAGCCATGGTGTGTAAAACCCGGTTAATTAATGGCTAATTAACCCATAAATGAAAATTTATTCTAGAAAGTCCAAAATGTGATTTTTGTGGCTAAATGTGATAGAGGAGATTGAGACGAGAATTTTGGTACCAATTTTATAGAATTCGGACCAAGATTGGACCGAACGGGCCAAACCGGGCCAATTGGACCCAAAGTGGGCCCTTGGCCCAACATAACTTAACCAAAACCCTAGTTTTCAGCACTCTCTCTCCTCATTTGTTACACACACAAGCTGAAATTAGAGAGAAAGGGAGGAAGAACACTCTCTCAAGTTCTCTCCCTTGGTTGATCTTCAAATCACCATAACTTTTGATCTAGAGCTCCGATTGCCGCTCCGTTTGCGGCCACGCGTTCACCGCGGAGAGCTCTACAAAACCCATACAACCAATCTTGAGGTAAGCCACGTGTTGCT
>NC_029778.3:75607226-75608689 GCF_000817695.3 Arachis duranensis | reverse complement strand
TGTTGTTGAATGATTGAGATATATGATGTGGTCATATATGTGATGATGATTATTGATGCCTTGGTGGTATGATGTATGAGAAATATGCATGTTGTGATATATGCTTGATGATTGGTTATGGTTGAATTGTGGGTTGAACCATGTTGATGGTGAGTATGATATTGATTGTGTACAATGATGATTTATTGGAATTGGTGTTGTTGAGAATTGGCATGAGGGGTAGTATATGATATGTCAATATGTTTGAGTTTGAGCCACTTGGGTGAAGTGGGTTAAAATGATGAGATAGCGATTTTGTAATTGTGGTAATGTGTCAATGTGTGAGTTGAGGAGGCTTGATGTGGAATTTGATATATTTAGATTGATTTCAAAGAAAAGGGATGAAAATGGCATGTTTTGATTGATTTTGAAAAGAGTTGGAAATGACTTGTTTTGAAAATGGCACTTTGTGGTTTTTATGAAAAACATGGTTTTTGGGTATACTTTGACGGGACATAACTTGGACTACGGATCTCTGTTTTGTGCCAAATCTATTTAGAAATGAAATTGGATCCGGGATGTCCATGCCGTTCGAAGAACGGGAGAAAATGATTTAAAATGAGGAAGTTATGTTCGTCGGAAGATTGGGGTCTAAATCTGTGAATTCTGCAGATTTTAACTTAGAAAATTTTTAGCAGAATGAACCCTTGCGCGTGGGCGCACCTGGCGCGTACGCGCCGATCTTCCAGAAAGCGTCACCCACGCGAGCGCGTGATATGCGCGGGCGCGACGATGGTGCTGCACCCAATGCCCAGCCATTTTCCAGAGAGTCATGCCAGAACTGTGCCAGTGTTGTGCCTGGGGCACGAGAACACCCACGCGTACGCGTGGTTGACGCGTACGCGTCGATTGGCAAATTTTTAATCCACGCGTTAGCGTGCTTGACGCTTGCGCGTCGATGAAGTTTTTGAGGTCATCCGCGCGTGCGCATGGAGTGCGCGTACGCGTGGACCTGTTTTCATCCCAAAGTTGATTTTTGAGTTTTAAAAGCCAAATCTCATTTTGCTGTTCGAAATCTCAGCCCTTATTTTCGAGTTTCATGGGTGAAATGTTGAGATTTTGGGTTCTTTGATGTTATAGGACCTAACTCTCTTGAAGAAGAAGGTTAATCTTGTCTCCTTGGACCTTGGGTGTGGTAAGATTCTTAACCCTAGTGTGATTTGTGATTTTATGATGTTTGGGTTTTGAGATGTTGTGTATAGGTATGATAGTTGTGGCTTAGGTTTTGTATGTGTGGATATTGGAGCTTGATTGGTGATTTTGAAAAGCTTGGAAAGGGCTTGGTGGTGAAAAATCTGTTCTTGGAGGTATTGAGGCCTTGAGAGCTTGTGGATAAGTGGGTTGGAAATGCTCCGGTGGAGCTTGGGAAAATCGGCTAAGGTATGGTTTCGGTTTCCCGTATCTAATATGTAATGTGGTAGGAA
>NC_029778.3:75588048-75605613 GCF_000817695.3 Arachis duranensis | reverse complement strand
ACAGGCATTCATCATATGCATACTATGTGAATTGTTTGAGATTGCCTATTTGACTGCATATTACTTGCTAATTGTCTAAATGCCTTACTTGTTCCTATTTGTATATTCTTTGTTTGATATAACTGTGTTTGCTACTTTATACTCCTGCTGGTGGTTGGGAGGTCTGAAGGAATTGGAAAGGGAAGCGTTAGTTAGACTGAAGTATCCTTAGTCAGATGCCCTTTACGGTTTAGCTTGTTTATAAGCTTTGATATTATCTGGAGGAAGTTCTAGGATTGCCTTTGGCTTTCCTCCATTATTATGTATTATATATGTGGAAGCTGTTACCATGCTGGGGACCTCTGGTTCTCACCCATGCGGATTTTGTGGTTTTCAGATGCAGTACGTGAGGTTTCTCGCTGAGGCATGCTGGAGACTTCTAGATTTGCGAAGATCCTTTGTTCTCGGGGCTATGTTTTGGTTTATATGTTTCGCTTAGATACTTTTATCTCCATTAAATAATACAAACTGTGATGACTCCTCTTATGGGAAAATTTTGGAGAATAGGTTTTATGTATTTGTGTCCCTTTGGGTTTCCTTTGGGGTTTTCCTTATTTTATCATATGTATATATTGCTATGCTCGGACCGTTTATCTTCGCAGCCGGATCTTGAGTCTTGATATTCCTGTTTTTGACACTCCTTTGTATATATATAATCACGCGTTGGTTATCCTTGTTCGTTACGTTTTCGATCGGAGTGTTACGCTTTCGAGTTGCGGTTTTTGTTTACCCTTTTTTTTTTACAAAGGCTCCTAGTTATAATCAATCATTCATACTACTATATGTACTAAACTTTTATTTTAGAGGTCGTAATACCTTGCCATCTTTGAATTATGACTTAAGCATAAGACTCTGTATGGTAGGGTGTTACATGGTGTACTGAGGTTTCCTTGGGATACTAGTAGTGTCCAGTAGCATATCAATTACCTACAAAATTTAAGCAGTGAAGTGTTTAGCTCAAAGTACTAAAAAGGATGAACATTCCTAGGATCTAAAATTGGCTTCGGCAAGTAAAATTGGAAAATGTCATAATACACATGCGGCCATCAGTCATCAGACAGGAATGACTTTACCGGACCGTCTTAAACGACGAACAAGGCAACAGCAAAACAAAATTTTAAAGTGATCTAGTTGAGAGTTTTAGGCACCCACATTTGGAGATTCCAGGCCTTTGCCAATCATGAATAGAACAGCAACCATGCAGCAAACCTGGTGCCATAGGAAAGCACTACCTCTAATTTTAATCACCCAAAGTTCAATACCACCATACCTGCAGATAAACATGAAAATGATACACAAGCTTCAAGCCCAAAAACACTGAATTCTGAAATGAAACAGCTTTGGGGCTTCACTCCTCATATTACATAGGATTTACCAATTGCCAACAAAAAAAGTCTCGGCTTGATTATAACATGTGATTTCTATTTAGAATTTTGAAAGGTTCCATTTTAAAAAAACTTATAAACTTAGATTCTTGCTTAATGTGCACCATGTACAACATAATATGAAGTTAGTTTGTCCTTAGAATGAGCAACTAAGCATCTATCTACCTTATATGCCCTGTTTTGAATATTATATAACATGGACATGATAGTATAGGGCTTGATAATACAAAATTGGATTAGTAATACAATGTATATGCTTTAATACTAAATGTTTGATGCACTACTTATGCAGTTGCGTAAAACGTAATCTACAAGCGCATCACACCATAGATGCCACCAAGGGGCTACTTTACAGAACAAACCCAATGAAATATAAATACAATAAACCTAATGTACATAGGAGAAAGAAAGTAAATATCTAACCCCTCCAACTCCAGCTGCCATTGCAGGAGCAACAAGAATATTAGCTTTTCGTAGATCTTGAATTGGCTCCGGGGTACAAGGCATGTTTCAACCTAGGATTTACCAACAAGTGGCTTCCATAAGTATAAAACAAGTGGCTCCATGAGTATATATTATTAATAATATTACATTACATATGAGAATGAGAAAAAGAGGTAAAGACCCAAAAATATATTATAAAAATAACTACCTTTTACTAGTAAACAACAACCTGAATTAACAAAATTCATGGCATCGAATGGATTAATTTCATTCTGTGAAGCACGTGCAAATGCAAGATTGTTCCTTTCATTCTAAGGTTTTACTTCATCATAGTATTTGGACCGAGCATATGTCTTTGAATAGTCTTTATAAACAAAATCCATAAAATATGTACAGTTTTAAAAAATGAAGCACAAATGAATGAATGATAGAATTAATACAAACCTCAAACTTCTCTGTTGAGCTTTGATGTCTCCCAAAAATTGTATTCTCATGTAGTCAAATTCATCCTCATTAACCAAATATCCTTTAGAATCTGAAAAATGCTTTTGATAAGAAATATTCATATTTCTTGACAATAATGAAATGGAGTTAACTAAGGATTCTTAATTATGATTGGTATTAAGATGAAATATATCAAGAAATAGTGAGGTAAATGGTTATGTTCTTGTTAGAATGAAAGAATTCATGCAGCCTCACAGCCAGTGCAGTAGCCTCCTAACATCATAACACAGAAAATCACCTGATACGGAAACAGGAAGAGCACCATAAGCAATTAGCTTCTCCAAAACATGCATTGCAATCTTTCCGGAACGACTCACCACGCATCTGCAAGAAATAACAAATTAGATAAGTATTCTAGAATCAAGAAAGCATTAAATCAGTTTAAAAAAAATCGAATCTTAATCCTTTGAGTTCTTTATTCATGTCAGAAAGCATGAGCTGCGCAAAGAAAACCTGCAGTTGAATCACAAAGTTGTCTGAAATAATAGTTTTAGAGAAAACTATCTTTAATTCTTGATCATAATTAGGAATAATGGATGAGCATTTTTTTCCTTGAAATGATAAGCTGGCAGATCTACATATAAGCAATAAAATATTTCAAATCTCATTAAGAAGAAGCATATGAAGAAATTTGATATGAACTACCACAAAAGGAACAAACATAACAAAGCCTAAAATCAGAAACAACAAGGTTGCAGGAGAGCGGTGATAACAACAACTACTACAGTGACGGTGCTTGAACGACGTCATCAAGGGCTGAGAGAAAGCAGAAACAGAGATCGAGTGAGAATGAGTTAAACCTCAAAGTGATCCCTGAACTTGCACTTGACCCTCAAAGTGGTCCTTTTACTTGCAATGGCCCCAATATTATCCCCGAATTTAACACATGTGGCTCACGATCGTCCTTGAAGCCTTTTTCGGTGATGGAAAGATGACTTGGATTGATGGATGCCACGCTGGAAGCCAGGCTGGACTCCCAAAACGACGTCGTTTTTAATTTGGCGCCCAAATTGCCTTGAAACGTCATCGGTTAGTGTTTGTAGAAGGGATTTAACATGCAGTGACTACTTCTCTCTCAATCCAACACAGTCTCTTCCTCTCCTCCTTATTTTCTTCAATGGTGCCACTTTGAGAGGGATTTTCGCTGGCCTTCTCTCTCAAGGAAATCAAGCATATTGTGATTATCTCGTCTCTATCCCACACGTAGTGGTCTGACGGAAAGCACTTTTATTGTTAGAGGTAACCAAAATAGAAAGGATAAACAAAATAGCTATCATCTACTCCTCTGTTTTTGTTGATCATGACTTTTTGTACATTGTTAAGTCGTTATATATTCATTCGTTCATCGTTTTGTTATGTGGTTTTTTTTTTGGAAATTTTTGTTAGGATTTTCTCCGTATGTTGTGGTTGCATTTTTATTGATTATTTTTTGCTGTAATGATGGTAGCTATGGATTGTAATGTGCTAAAAATAGAAGTATGTAGGTTGTTTATGCATGCAGTTTATGTGTGTTCATGGATGGTTAGGGATTGAGGTTATTGTGCTTTCCTGGTTGATGGAAATTTTGATGATCATTTGTTATTTGCAGATGGGTCTCATAACTATTGTGTGTCACCATGGGATATCCTTTGTGAGGAGTGAAGACGATGTCGTGTCACACATGAACCATATTTCAGAGATTCCGAAGCTTGACCCTGATAGGCTAGATGTCTTATTCATCAGGAATTACTACAAAGAGCTTGGGTATGATAAGACGAAACACTGTTGGTGGCTGGTTCCAAACAGACCTTTAGAGACTGACCTAAGGAAACTTAATTCTGATGTTGAGCTCCTGGAGATGTGCTTCCTCGCTAAAAGCAACCACGGAGAGGTGCATGTGTACAATGAATATGGGGGTATCTATTCCAACGTACTTGGAAGAACCACCATTCAAAAAGGACAAGAAGGAGGTGGTGGTTGAAGTCCCTACCCAACCAGTTTTGCTGAGAACAGGACCAAGCTCCAGGGCTATTCCTCCAGACCCAGTTCCAACCTCATGTATCAACCGTCCGAGTACTACCGAACCCACCCAGGAGGCAACCTCTACGAAAACTACCCCTGCCCTACCCAACCAAGACATGGACCAAACTGAAGTACCAGCTGCAACTACCAAATCAACCCCAAATCCCAAATCCACCATTCTGACCCCAATTTATATGGCTGCTACCCCTGCCCACCCAACCAAGACATGGGTCATACTCAAGAACCAGCTGCAACCACCAATCAACACCAATTCCCAAAAGTACTCCAACACTGGTGCCTAAGCCAAAACAGGGTAAGATTTTCCAACCGAAAGTGCCCTCAAAGAATGGGACAGAAAAGAAAGGTGCTGCTTTGAAAAAAAACTGCAAAGAAAGGCGAACCAAGAACAATATTGAATAGGAGATTTATAACTAGGGGTCTAGCCAAAGGTCATGTGGCGAGGCAAACAACTAGGGCAAGGGAAAGCAAGCTGATACGGTTGTGTTATCAAAATCAGACTCTTCGGACAGTTATGAAAGTGCAAAGGATAGTGCTTACAAGCCCAGAGCTGAGGAAAGTTCCAGTGATGAAGAGGTCACCAATACAATACTGCAAGGTAAAAGGAAAGAGGTAAACAGGAAGCATCCTAAAAAAGTTAAACTCAGTAAATTGTGGAAGGAGATACTAGAACCTAATGATGGACTAGTACCTAAGGATGATTCCGGTGAATATGATGAGTTCTTTTTTGGACAACCAACAAACCATAGTCCTGATATTGGGGGTTATGATGCTCATGATGAATATCATGATGAGTCAGATGGGGCAGATTCTTGGCATTCCGATGAAATGAAGACACCTCCTAACTCAGAGGATGAATTTGCTGAAGTTGAGGATGACGACGCATTTCCTGTTTTCAGAGAAGGAACAAGGTTTGGAGAACTCCGATTAGAAATGGGGATGAAATTTAACACGAAGATGGATTTTAAGGAGGCTGTGAGGGAGTATTGCATCCAGGAAGGTAGGAGAGTTAGATTCAAGAAAAATGATAAAATACGATGTAGGACTTTATGTAAGGGTGAGGACTGTCCATGGGTTATCTATGCCTCTAAGGATAGTGAGAGTGTTTGCTGGAAAGTTAAAACCTTCAATGATGATCATACCTGCCCAAGGGAGACAAAAAATAGATTAGCTAATAGAGGGTGGTTACCTAGCAAGTTGGTGAAGAAGCTTAGGAAATTTCCAAATCTAAAGCACTCTGAAGCTTTAACATACTTTAAAAGTAAATGTGACTTGGAGTTGAACAAGTCTTCCCTGACAAGAGCACTCGGAGATGCAAGACACATTGTGTATGGTGATGCTGCTGCACAATATGGGATGGTGAGAGATTATGGTGAGACTCTCCTGAAGTACAACCCTGGTTCTACTGTGCGCATCACAATAATTCCTCATCCCAACCACCCAGAAGAGCCCACTTTTGACAAGATGTATATTTGTCTCGATGGATGCAAGAAGGGGTTTAAGGCGGGATGCAGACCTCTAATAGGGCTTGATGGAGCATTCCTGAAAACTATATTTGATGGACGAATCTTGGCAGCCATTGGACAAGATGCCAATAATCACATTTACGTAATTGCATATGCCATTGTACCATGGAGAACACAGATAATTGGAGGTGGTTCCTTGAGCTGCTGCATGATGATCTAGGGAGCTACACCCAAAATGGATGCTATTTCATTTTGGACATGCAAAAGGTAACGACGAATTTGTTATTTACTAGTTATTGTAATTTAGAAATGGTTGAACTCTTTAGGTTGATGTATTTTTTGTTGCCATGTTTTTTTTTCATGATTCTGTTTCAATATGCACTAGTTTGTTTCAAACATTGTTGTTGCCATATTTTACTTTCATGATTCTGTTTCAATATGCCTGTATTAATAGAATGGGATAGAAGTAGAACTTACTATCTCGTCGGAACGAGTTTACTGTCACTTATGTATGTGTAAGGACTAATTTTATAACACTTATGTATATGTAGGGACTAAGTTTATGTCACTTATGTAAGTTGAGGGACCATGTTGGGTCCCGATATTATAAGTCAATAATTTTTGTGGTTTCCTGCAGGGACTAATCACAGCTGTGCAGGAGGTCTTCCCTGCTGTCCACCATAGATTTTGTGTATGGCACTTGTGGAGAAACTTCAATAAGCAGTGGAAAGACAACGAACTCAGAAGATTACTGTGGGAGTGTGCAAGATCTACCACTCAAGAGGGATTTGTTGAGGGGATGATGAAAATTTAGAGAGCTAAGAAGGAAGCCTGGGAGTACCTTGCCAAATGGCGAAGAGATGCATGGAGTCAGGCCTTCTTCCCTACCCAACCAAAATGTGACAACATCTGTAACAATGCTTGCGAAGTATTCAATGCAAGAATCAAGGAAGCAAGGGCTAAACCAATTATCACACTACTCGAGGAAGTTAGAATGTATATCATGAGGACGATAGCCCGAAACAAAATGAAATTCAAGAACCATGTTGGGTTACTACTCCCTATTCAACGTAGCCGCTTAGAAAAGATCAGGAATGCTTCAAAGAATTGGGTGCCAATGTGGTCCGGAGATGCGGACTATGAACAATTCGAGGTACATGGGTGGCCAACAAACATGATAGTGGACTTGGGAAAGGGAATATGCACCTGTGGACTTTGGCAACTGAGTGGTATTACTTTAATTGTCATTACCGTTCTAATACTTATTCTGATATTGTAATTGTTTTTCTTAATTTATTGTGATTGCATACTGGAACTGGAATTGGTTACTTAGTAACTTGGATGCATTTTATTGATTTGAAACAGGGATGCCCTATGTCCATGCTTTTGCTGCAATGGCTAGGGCAGGCAGGCAATCCGAAAACTTATGTCATAGATGGTTGACAATGGATGCATACAATGACACATATGCATTCCATATCAATCCTATTCCTGGCCAGAAACTATAGGAGAAGTCACTTTACAACATACCACAAGCACCCAAATTTAAGAAGATGCTAGGGGCACCCAAGAAGAAAAGAAGAAAGGGAGTTGATGAAGGCCCGGTTGGAGGCAAGAAGCATAAGATCACCAAGATGAAGAGGATATATAAAGAGGGTTCATACCGTCATTGTGGTGGCAAGGGTCACGCCAAGAGAAATTGTGCTAAGAAGAAGGCTGACGACGAGGCTGCAGCTGTTGCAGCTGCTGCAGCTGCTGCTGCCAGTGAAGCTAATACATGAAATTAGCAACAACCTCTCCCTACTGCACCTGAAGTCCCAGATGAGGGCAATGCTACTGAGATTGAGGTAGGCATGAGTCAACCAACGGTGTTAGAAAATAAAAATGAAGAATCCCACCAGGTAAATCAGCCCGAAGCAAGGCCACCAAAGCTCCCTCAAAAATGAAGACAACCTCCACCAGCTGCAACAGCTTCGATTCCTCCAATAGCAACCACTACTCCTCCACCAAGTGTTTCAAATGCTCCTCCACCAGCCACTGTTCCAATTTCAAATACTCCACCTCCAACAAGTGCTCGTATCGATCCAATGGTTGGTGCATCAGCAGCTACAACTTCAAGGTTGCATAACGCCATGCATTTTGTTCCAACTCCGGGGTTCAAACCACCAAGAAAATTTAACAAATGAATATTTTGCTATTTTTCTGTTAAGATATTTTGCTTTTAAACATTGAACTTTATGGTTTCTGAGTTCCATGTGTTAGGGTGTATGTGTTTTGGATCATGGTAGTTAAATACTCTATGTTGTCTTTTGATCGTGTCTAGTTTGACACAGACAACTTTGGAAAATAATTAACAATGTGGGAATGTTATTGTTGAATGTTTCAAATTTTATTACACTTCCTTAGCTACATAAAATAGAATTACAAAAATCTATTCATTTGTTCATCATAAGGTACAGCAATTACAACTTTTGTTTTACACAATATTCAACTGGAAATCACTGCTTCCATACTACACAAACAACAATTACAATTACTGTAACAACAACCAACAACAAACAAAATGCTAGTTTTAGAGCCCTAACTTTAGACTCCAAGCTTCCAAGCTTCCAAGCAAATTTCATTCTCCACTCCTCCATTTCAAAGCCAGAATTACCTCTGTCACTTTCTTCTTCTTCATCAGCAACTTTTTCAGCCCACATAAAGAGACCACACCACCTCTTGCCAACACTCTGCAACCACATTTCATGCCCATGGAGAAGAAATGTTACAAATTGAATAAGCAACGACGCTAGGTATATTCATTAATAAAAATCACTTACATTGTAGTTAGGACAACCATAAAATGATCTCTCTAGATTCACTTCTGTTCCTGACCACTTCAGGACGGGTCGGCTACCACACCCACACCTATCTAGAAGTCATTCGTGACTACTTCTGGTGGTTCTCCTCCCACAGCTTCTCTCGGATCATCGGTTACTGGAGCTACTAATATGGTTGCTGCCTCCACCCATCATGACCCACTCAAATCAAGCTCAACGGTGCCAGGAAAGATGAAGGAGAGAAGAGAAGAAGAAACAGTCTGGTTTCTAGTGATAAATTGGGGATTAGGGTTATAAATGATTTCAGGGACTAAATTGAGTTAAATAAAGATAACAACCACGTCAGATAACCGTTACCTCTCCAACGTGGCGCCTCTCCATACACGTCAGCGCGCCGTTAAGGAATATTCCTCGAAAAATATTTTAGGGATGACCGTGAACCACATGTTTCAAATTCGGGGATAATATTGGGGCCATTGCAAGTAAAAGGATCACTTTGAGGGTCGAGTACAAGTTCAGGGACCACTCTGAGATTTAACTCGAAGGATACCTGAGGACGGCGACGCTGCTTGTGACGACAGCAGCGGCAATGCTTTGGAGATCAGCGACGGCACGACAGACAGAGAGAACGGGACACCTAACGAGGCAGTTATGCTCGGGTGGCGCGACGGCGGCGACAGAATGGGGGAGGAGCTACAGAGAATTAGGGTTCAATTTGGGAAAGAAGCAAATATTCAATTTTTAATATTTTAGTAAATTATATAATTATCTATTTTGGACTATAATTTAATTATAAAATAATTTAACCATAGTTAACATAACAACTAATTAAAGAGTGATATGTCATGAAAGGTAATGTACATACTATTATAAGAAGGATAGAGTAGAATTTATCGATATATATATTATCTGAAAATATTATACATTAAAAAGTTAATAATAATAATAATAATAATAATAATAATAATAATAATAATAATAATAATAATTGCACATTAGAAATTTATAGCCAAATTAGGATTCCAATAGATATTTCTATGCGTTTTTGTTTTTCTTTAGAAAAAAGTTTACCGATTTCATCCTTTCCAAACAAGATGTCCAAGAGATTACAAATTTGGGTTGGATCACCTTCCATCCACACTCCTCCACAATAATTTGCTTGTAGTTTTGATGTTATATAGTGCACCTTATTATGTTGTTGGAAAGAAACCACTTTAATAAGCTAATGGGCTTATTCATTTCAAAAATCATAAAAATACTAGTCATTTTGGATCTAATTAATTTGGGTTATCACCAAAAAATCCTAATCAAAGCAAAATTCCCAATATTTTTCTAGCCGAATTTATGCCAATGATTTATTGAACTTAGCCAAGTCAACTAATAATCATTATTGTTTCATTCTTGTTATGCAGTTTACACTCATCTTGCTTGTAAGACATCTTTTTGCAGCGCTTACAAGTGGCATGGAAGATTATCCTTTTACTATTCTTACTGTAAGTACTTGGTTTCCACCATTATTTATTTATTTTGAAAAGAAACTTAAATAAATATCTGTTTTTTGAATAATGTGTCTAACTTCTTTTTTTATTTTTATTTTTTTAGGTGTTTATATTAAGGGCAAGTGGAATTATTGTGCCCATGTACATAATAATTAGGACAATTGGAGGCATACATAGTAGTATTCACCGCCACTATCATCAGGTTTGAACAAACCACCTTTATTTTTATTTGGGAAAATAATACAAATAAAATAACCCCCTAAGTCCCTAACTTAGCTTTAGTTTTTGAAATGTGCAATTTAACACATTAAAGTAGTCAAATGATGCAACACATCTTTAAAACTTTGGATTCAACTTTGCACATGAACCAAAGTTCAAGAGTTATCTAAAACATTCCACTTATTACTTAAAAGTTAAAACGATACTTTAAGATATTTTAAAGATATTTAGGCATGCAAGAAAACATTTAGAGAATGATTTGTTCTGTGTTTTTTAGGATTCTGACGATGATGACACATCGACAATATCTGATGGAGATGATGAAGAAAACGAGACAAGCCAGGATGAAGATTTAGAATATTCATAGTTATGGTTGTCATGGTATGCTTTAATTGTATCGGAGCATTGTGCTAATGCTCGTCAAATTGCACGTTTTGGTGTGCCACAAATTCTTTGTTATAATCAAAAGAATGAAACTTAGATAGAAATGCAATTTATCTGCTGCCATAGTTTTTACCGTCTCAAGTTTTATCATAGTGTCTATTAATCCAACAACAACAATAATTTAAAAGAAAAATATTAAGTATCAATATTTTTAATGTAAAAAAATTTATTTAGTATTAGTTCAAAATATATGCCAAAAAAATGTTAATCACTTAATATCTCTCTATTTAAACTTAGGATTTAGCTTAAAGACACATATTAACGTTATCAATTTTAAAAAAAAAATACGTAAAATAATACAATATTTAAATCTCCAATACATTTATTATTTATGTATTAAAATAAAAATTTAAGAACTTCTATTAGTAATAATCTTTTTTAACTTGTCAATCGAATGAATTTCCTAAGAAGTAAAAAAAAAAGTATTGTCACCAAAGCATTTTCTTTATCTCCACCTAACCATCCAATCCTCAACTATGATCTTACTAACAAATGGTTGATCCAATCGAACTGGGAAGCTTAAAAAAAGGAACACCAACTATGACAATGTTTATTAGGTACATATCTTTTAATAAATAAACCCATTATTCAGCAGTCCAACACGTTCATCATGATAGTGTCAATTCTTAAAAGTTAAAACTAAAACTGAACTTTAAAATTGGCATTCAAATCCAACTGTACCTACTCTATGTTTACAAAATTCCCAAGCTCCATGTTCTCTTGATTTGGGGATGCAACCTTTTCTCCCACATTGTACGAGACAAAATGCTGGTTTACTATTGGGTTGATTGGAATTTGGAAGTCACAGAAGGAGCAAGGTTTCACTGCCTTCTCACTTCTCAGACAGCTATATTCTCAATATCAGCACCTTTGTCCACTCTCTTGATAATACCAGCAATTACCTGAGAAGAGAACAACAAAACAAATGTTAGCAGATTTATAAAAATCAGGTTTAGTTGTACTTTACTTCCAGTCCTTCACATCATGTGAACTTTCCATCAACTTTCCTAAATATGGAATTTTGATGCTCTAAATTTTGTTAAATGTGTTAATTTTGTTAATTTCTGGGAAAAGAACCAACATGGTTAATCCACACATTTAGAAAAATTCAAAACTCAAAAGGTTGATTTTCACATTTTTAAAATCCAGTGGCTTAAGTGGACATCGTGTGGTCATGGAGATAAAGTGTACTTAACCCTAAGAACTACAGGACTCCACCTTTGAAATGCTAATACCGGTTCCCCCATTGCAGTATTTGTTTACCATAACAGTATTTGTTATCTATGTATCCTACCTTTCCAGGTCCTAGTTCATAACTTTTCTTCAGCCCCTTGTTTAGAAGAGTCTTCACTGTTTTTTCCCATTGAACAGGGGAAGTAACCTGCAAATTATAGTATAGAATGCAATTATTTCCCGTTCATGTATTTCTGCATGATGGAGTTTCAGCAGCATACCTGACGTGCCAATATCTTCTTGATAGTGTCGGGATCTGCATGTGGTTGTGCATCCACATTGGAGATGACTGGTATTCTTGGTGTTCTGATTTCTGTTGCTGCCAATGTTGCTTCCAACCTTGACACAGCTGGTTCCATAAAACTAGTGTGGAATGCACCCGCAACAGCTAAGCGAACCTGCAGAATAGAGTGAAAGGCATTAAAACTTTTTAGGAAAGTTAGCATTGGAAAGATAAGATTTGGGGATATGTTCATACAGTCATTCGAGCCTTGAAAGACTTTGCCTTAGATTCCAGCACTTCTACTCCTTTTAAACCCCCCGAGACAGCATAGTTACCCTAAGAAAACAAAAAAACATCAAAAAGAAGCTAGTGATGAGAAATTTAGACACTAAATTTTGTCTGCTAAGCTTGTTAAAAATCAGATCCATAAGAACCTTACCGGACAAAGGTAATTGGCAATTTGAACCTTCTCAGCTTCGGGAACTTCCTGATTCGCTGCATCACACAATTGTTGGACCTTCTCTGAGTCCAGTCCTATGACACTAACCATGGCACTTTTAGCAGCATCAGCAGCATCCTAGATAAAGGACGTAAGTTATTTCTGTGAATAAAAATTACGAGCTTCTATCCAAACAAGTTGATGTAAGTCAGACAAGAAATTGGAACACATTGTTTACCTGCATGGCTTCTCCCCTCAATTTGACCAACTTAAGTCCATCTTCAAAGCTTACAATTCAAATAAATACATGGGTTGATAGCAAGTCAATTAAAGAACAAAGTTGAACTCCAAACAAAATCATACTTTATTGATGGTTCATAAATAATGGTTCTAACAGATGGTATTTTTATGACAGAATAGGTCACTATGACCAAAAAGAAGGGGGCATATATGTCGTACTTGCTATTCCTTTGGTTTTACAGTGATTTCTTGATACATGGGAATAATATGAAGAAAAGAGGGTCATAAGGGTAAAGCATTACAAAATCCAGTTATATATTAATTACTAATACTTGGCAAATCACCTGAAAGCCCCAGCAAAAGCAAGAGCAGTGTATTCTCCCAAACTTAGACCACATGTAACATCAACAGAATCAATAATCTGTTGTCCTCCATCTCGTGCACGGAGTAGCTCCACAGCAGCGAGACTTGTGACATAAATAGCAGGCTGAAGAAGTAGAAAAAAATTGGTTAACATTATGCCCATGTAAATCTTTATATGCGACAAAAATAAACATGGAGAACAGACTGGTGGATAACTATGTATGGACTCACTAATATAATACCATAATCATAAAAGATCTCTATTAAAGGCGAATTTGTTTATTACTTCACTATATTCTTTTATTTTATTCTTGAATATAAATAAAGACACAATGAGGAGGAGAAAAATTCTTGGTGGGATTTGACCCAGGAATGAATTAACTGCCAAAGTTATTTAGTATTTGCACATTATAAAAAGGTTGAATGAAATACACATGCTGGAGGCACAAGTTAACAACAGCAATCTGTGAATTGACTGTAAAAATATCCATCCAACCAAAACTAATTACCCTCCTCATGACAAGCAATCATTTAACTAAAGTTGCCTAGCTCAATTATTTGCACATAAACCAACTCCATAATACTCCACTAATTATTTTAACGATAAAACTAAGATGAATGTACCCTATATTCTAAATTCATGTTCAATAGATTGTTAAAAAAACAACCACGACTACCCAAAAAGAAGTAAAAAAAGATTTACCACTTTACCTGGCTAAGAACAGTTGAATCTAACTTATCCTTTGGGCCATTGATGCATATATCAAGAAGATCATACCTGAAGGCAGAGAATACACAATATCAGTTACAACAAGGAACCCAGAATCATAGAATTTAAATAAATAAATAAAAAGACAAACATGAGAAAATAATTATTATAAAACGAAATCAGCAACTACCCCAATATCTCATTTGCCTTCTTATACAGAAGAGCAGCAGCAGGCACATTCTGAGCTTCTTTTCCCATTCCAACGGCTTGTGCACCCTGCAATCAATCAATACAGAAATTCATAAATCGAATAAAAAAATATATTATATTCATAAAAATGAAATAAAAAATGCGGATCAGAATTGTCCGTTTACCTGACCGGGGAAAAGAAAAGCGTTGGAGGGTTTGTAATCGGAGAAGGGAGCATCGTTGAGAACGGAGACCTGAGATCCGGAAGCGACGTTCATGAAAACCGTAGATCGAAGGAGGGGAAGGTTGAAGGTTCTAGAATGTGCATTTGATGAGGAAGAAGGGAAGTTGTTGAGAGAGAGAGAAGGGAGAGTGAGGGAAGAAGAAGAAGCCATAGCTGAGAAGGAAGAATGTGAGGTTCGGATAAGAGGGGAATGGTGAAGCAAAGCTTGCATTCGGTTGCAGAAATAAGAAAAAATGTTGCTTGGGGGTATTATAGTGAGACGGAGATTTCAAAGATGTTGGATTGTTCCTCTTCAAAACCAAAGAAACCACAAACCAGGGTGTCAATCTCTCAACTACTTCACTCCCTAGTCCCTATTGAAAGTTCAGTAGAGAATTTAGTGAATTCGATTGTGAATTGGAGTGAGCACCCAACTCAAATAGGGGCATATTCTCTGTACCGTTTTTCCTTCGTTCATCTCCTCATCTATCAATACAATTCATCTTTAGTTCAATTGCATTGCTTCTACAATGAGGAATGCAACCAAGAGGAAGAGAGAACCCCAACATGGCCCACAACAAAACAAGAAACATTCCACGAAATCACCTTCTCGATCTCCAGCTAACCCTAAGCCCCAGGAGGAGTACTTCGAGGAGAAGCGCAACTTGGTAACCACGCTTTACTTGCTTCTGCTTCCACAATGTAGCTTTTATTTTTATTGGGAAAGATATATTGTATATGCTCAACATTTGATGATGATTTCAATTTTAATTTTTAAGTTTTATTTCGATTCAATTTTACCCCTAATGTTCTATTTTGTTTCAATTTTTTATGGTCAAAGATTAGTCAATTTTGTTTTTCATTTTTACCGTTATTCTTCATCATCATCCGGCCCCACCGCCATTAAGTCCCCTATCAAGTCCTTTCCTTTCCCCAACCACCAGGCACCAGCATTGCCACCACTACCATTTCTGCCACTGCTACAACCCCAATGCCACCAACAATACTGTTTCTTCTCCACCTCAACGTTGAGGAGCAGATATTGAGGAAGAAGATGGGGTGTTCTTCAATGCACAGAAGACAAAATTGAAGGAAAAGGTATAATTGAAACGAAATAAAACATTAAGAGTAAAATTGAAGCGAAATGAAGCTTATGGGTGAAAGTGAATCAGTTTTTAAGATATAACTCCTAAAGTGAGCACCACTTGCATTATCAGCTTGTTGAGAGACTCGTAGATTTGATATATAGTAAAATTCCAAATAGTAGATAAATGATTCTCTTGAATTTATCCATCAGTATACATGTATGCTTCTACTGATAAATAAATATTTGTTGATTTGTGTTTTATAGGAAGATTTGTGGAGAGAAGTTTTCCTTGTTGGAACAGAGGTTTGTTCATTTGTTTAGATTTACTAGTTTCTTAAGTTGATTATTGAATTGTCCTCCTTTTTTGCCTTTTTCTTTCTTACCTCCTCCATCGTATTATCATGCCAGTGGGACCAATTGGATTCTGTATATCAGTACAAGTGGAATTTCTCTAATCTGGAAGTGAGTTTAGTTGTCAAATACAAGTTTTCCTTTGATTTTGTAGTTCTGTATTTGGTCTTAAGAATTTAGCTTACTAATTTGATCTCTAAATTGTTTTCAGGATGCATTTGAAGAGGGCGGTGTTCTACATGGGAAAAGGGTTTACCTTTTTGGTTGCACTGAGCGTAAGTATTTCTAGCCTTTTATTTGTTTCGTTTCATTACTTTGCATCCCTATTGACGATATTTATGTAGGTTAACATTGTCACTTATTTTGGGCATTCATCTATATATGCTTTTGACATGGTATGCAGCTCAACAAGTCTGCTTTAAAGATGTAGAAAAAGTTATCTTCGTACCTATTATTGTCGCTGTAAGTTTCCTACTCAAACTGAGCTCTGTCTTACATTAAAATCTTCTAGCTAAGTTGATCATTGCTTGAGGTATCTTTTATTTATTCTTTTATCATGAAAAATTAAATTCTTTATTAGGCAAATATCGATAGCTTGATTCGTGACTTGTGATTTGATCCAGGTATTGGGCATAATATGAAATACTTATGTTTAACTATGTCTAGATTTGCTGTAGAAATTCCTGTTCACCTATTGTTGGTTAAAAAAATTGGGATTATTTTTGTAACTATATCAACTTTGATAATTACAAATGTAATTTTCACTTTTGTTTTAATTTTAAAAATGCTCCAACTTCCTTGTGTAAATAGGTAGTATCACCTTTCCCACCATCTGATAAAATTGGGATTACCTCTGTTCAAAGAGAGAATGAAGAGATTATTCCCATGAAACAAATGAAAATGGATTGGATCCCATATATGCCCTCAAAGGACCGGTAATTTGTCTACCCTTGGTGTTTTATTTAATTTTGTTGCTTGTCTTTATATATTGTATTCAATGGTGATAGATTGAAGTCGCAAATATTTAGCTTGAGGTCTTCGGCAACCAACGTAAAAATATAGCCGAACCCCCCATGACATGAATCAAAGACATTATTGCGCTAAAGCTAGGTCGTTACCCGGAAGTAACGCGCCGTATGGCTCGAGTACGGTGTCAAAGCAAGAGCCGCTGCATCGGTGCCCGGATGTAGTGTTAAATGAGCAAGGGTTCTCGCGTTTTCGTGAACGGACGAGGGTAAATAAGCTAGTTCACAAAGGAAAAGGTAAAGGTCGAAGCGACAAAAGGTTGAGATTTGGGACATGGAACATAGGCACTCTAACAGGAAAGTCCATGGAGATGGTGGACACCATGACAAGGAGGAAGATTAACATTATGTGCCTACAAGAAACGAAATGGGTTGGTGCAAAGGCTAGGGAGTTGGATTCTTCTGGTTTCAAACTTTGGTATACAGGAAAGGTGAAGAATAGGAATGAGGTTGGAATAATTGTGGATAAGCAGTGGAAGAAGGACGTAGTTGATGTCAAGAGGGTGGGAGATCGGATCATCTCTATCAAACTTGGGGTGGAGGGAGGTGCTTTTCATGTGATTAGCGCCTATGCACCGCAAGTGGGTTCGGACGAACAACACAAGATAAGGTTTTGGGAGGATCTAGAGAGTTTGGTTCAAG
>NC_029778.3:75507107-75585942 GCF_000817695.3 Arachis duranensis | reverse complement strand
ATTCTATTGCACCGCTATAAGACCGGCTATGCTTTATGGTACGGAGTGTTGGGCGGCTAAAGGGGAGCACGAACATAAGTTGAGTGTGGCAGAGATGAAGATGTTGAGATGGATGAGTGGTCATACGCGATTGGATAAAATAAGGAATGAAGATATAAGGGAGAGAGTTGGAGTAGCACCCATTGTGGAAAAGATGGTTGAATCGCGTCTCAGGTGGTTTGGACATGTGAGAAGAAGACCGATAGAACATCCAGTCAGGAGGGTGGATGAGATGGAAGATGGACAAAGGGCGAAAGGCAGAGGAAGACCTAAGAAGACCATCCATGAGGTGGTCAGACGAGATCTACATGTAAACGGTCTCACTGTAGACATGATACATGACAGAGCACAATGGCGTCGTTTGATTCATGTAGCCGACCCCACTTAGTGGGACAAGGCTTTGTTGTTGTAGTTGCACTCAAAGGAGGTACGGCACTATCTTCTCTATTCCCCCCCGGTATCAATAGCTTGCTTCACAATTTCAGGTTGCAAAATGAGTATGGTATATCCATTGAAAGTGAGTGTGTTAGGATGAATATGTTACTCTGGTAAAATGCAGTAGTGGAGCACAAGTTTTTATGTTCTCTGTTGTTTTATGATGTACCTTCCATCACTTGTTTTCTTGTTTAACTGACTGGACCCCAATCTGAAAGCCATAACGTTATTATGTGCCTAATACAGATATCCTATATTTTAAATGAGATACTTATCTCTCCCATAAAATTATTCATCTGGTATGAAAATGTTGATGACTTTTATTTTGTGTGATATACTCTCTGTTTCAGGTCTGCTTCAAAACATCTAAAGTTGGAACAAGTAAAAAAGTATGAGTACTGCTTGCCATGTGAGTTTCTGGCTTTCCTTTACAGTATCATTGATCACATTAATTTGTTGACCATTTCTATCTGATAGAACAAAGAAGATAAGATGCCGTCTTTCTATTATTATTATTATAAAGAAGATTAAGATGCCGTCTTTTTATTATTCTTGTAAAGAAGATTTGATTAATTGTGTCCTTTAATATCATTCTTTCTGAAGATTTCTACCATCCATTCAAGGAAGACGAACTTGAACAAAGTACCGAGGTTCAAATATTGTTTCCAACAGAGCCGAAGCCGGTAACTGATTGTTGAAACTTTTGTCTATTGAAATGGCAATTTTTGTGATGCTTGAGATCCCCACTTTATATGCATGTTTACATATTGATATCACTGCTAAATTTTGTCAAGAGTATCATTGTATCAAACAGTAGTAGAAAGTTTAGTGCCATATATGGTTTTTGTTCTCCCATACTATTGTTTACTTTTTATCGCAGGTCTTTGGTACATTCGATTGGAAGTTTGACGATCTTGAGGTAACAGATTAACTTTCTGATGTTTATGATTTTGTCGGGTTAAACTTGCTAGAAGATAAATTCTAATGTGGAAACTATAAAAGTTGACATTTCCCCATACAATCATATAATAATAGCCAGTAATCATGATGCCTGGAGTTTTCTTTTAATTTGCAGCGCATTCTTCAATTATATTCTCTTTACAGATAAGAAACATCTATTTTTGAAATTCAGTCTAAAGAATCTTGACATATCTTTATTGAGAGACGGGAAGCTTAAAGCTTGAGGAGAGAAGCTTCTATTTGTCTCTTTTTACCCCGATCCTTTTACTTTCTCTGCATTGAACCTCCTCGTAAAGTAGCATCAAATAGAAGATAGCTGGAAAATAATATGATAATAGACAAATCTTTGAGTGCATACTTGCTTTATAGTTCACAGGAGTTCACTAATGCTGTCATACAAGATGAGGAATTATCAGCAGATCAAAAAGATGCCTTCAAGGTACCTAGTAAATGAGAAAGGTGCATATTTCCAACTTTTCCAGGCAGGATTTTGGCTGATCCGTTCTTTGTTATAGGAATTTGTCAAGGAAAGAGTACGTGAAGCAAAGAAAGCTAATAAAGAGGTAATTTTCTTTGGTTTTGCACACCTTGTTTTGTTGCCATCTGCTTCTGCTTTTTTCATTTTTCACTGATTTTGTCTTCGTAGGCAAGGGAAGCTCGGAGGAAAGCCATTGAGGAAATGAGTGAGGAAACTAAAGCTGCATTTGAAAATATAAGATTTTACAAATTCTATCCTGTGCAAAGTCCAGATGCTCCTGATGTGTCAAAGAAGGTAAGTGGACATGCTAATATGAAGATATTTAAATTCTAAGTTATCTTGCGGACATCCTAATAATTTGACAAGCATCACTTGTGAACATTAAGGAATCAAATTGTGTCCTTAAAACTGGTATTCTTTCATGTAACATACTCTGATAATGAAGATAAAAAAGAGTGGCAAGCAATTTTAGTCAATCTCTTGTGAACTCTATCATTTACATGGATATGTACCTGATAAATTACAATGAAGTTATCAAAGTTAACTGATGGAAATAAAGATTACGTTTCTCTTTAATCTTTCGATTATAAATGTGAAGTAAAGAATTGGTCAAAGATCACTAGTTCTTTCTCCAGATTTATGATGTGTGTGTGTGTTGGCATGTCTTTTTGGTATCCATGAGAAATACTGCTGAATTTATGATACTTTTCTGTCATTAGTTTCTGTCGCATTCAAAATGATGCTCTGTAATTCTTTTATTGGCAGTGTGAAGTCATTAACAGGTATTATGGAAAGGCTCATGAGTATCTGTGATTTGCTCCCAGACGACGATGTTGACGGCTTAAAACTTTTCATGCTTGTTTTGCGTGTAGCTAGAAGTGGTCTGGTTGTTGTTTACCGTAGTATCATCTCAGTGGCGTAGTTATTAAGATGGAACAGGTAATTAACTCTTATCAGACCATTGGGTTATTGGATTACTAGTGCAACCATTGAATCACTGATTGATCTGTTAGTTCGGTTATAATTAAATAAGCATATATAATTATATTTCATTTTTTTTTCATAATAATTATTTTTTTAATTTTATTTTGGTATTAATTTAACCATTACTTTTTAATTTCAATAATGATTAGACAGTTTATACCTATATAATTTTATATAGGTATTATTCATTTTAACAATTTTATATAATTTATAAAAAATATAGTTAATTGGAGAAAGCATAAGTACAAAACTAAAATTAAATTTTATACTTTAAATATTTATTAAAACAATATCATATAATTATAGAAAGAGAAAATGTATTATGAGTAATAGTGTACATTTTTTTTTTTTTGGGTCGGTGGATTGAACAACCCCCAATTTTAGGTACCCCAATGGATTGGACAACCCCCAATCTTAGGTACACAACTCACCTACACACTCCTTACATATTTATCACATTTTTTTCTCAATTGCATCCTCTAGGGTTTGAACCCTAGACCTTGAGGTGGGGAGGGGGGAGAAATGCCACTAGAGCCAAGACTCATTGGCGGTGAGGGTGTCACGTTGATGTTGATGTTGATGCGGCTGCTACTTTTATTTTGGGCCAAGCATTTTTAAGCCCAGTGAATAGTTTTCATTTTTCCCTTATTCATAAGATGTGTTTTTGACTTTTTATCCTTTGTTATTATTTATTTACTTATTTTTTGTTTTTATTATACATTAGATTTTTTAAAATACTATTTCTTTGTGGCTATTTTTTATTTTAAAAAATTCATCATCCCATATTAATAACAATTCACCAGATGCACCATTAGATTCAACAAAATCTCAACCCGCACCACTATTTTCCCAAATATTTTTTACATCAAATTTAGTCACTAACTGTCTCTTAATCTCTATCAAACCTAACATGTTTAGTCTAAAAATTCTTCTCAAGTCCTTTATCATTCTAAGCTTTTCATCCCCCCTCAATCCCTTAATATTCCAAGAGCTAAAAATTATTTAAATAATTTATTGCACACCTTTTTATGAGATTTGGGTCTGCTTCGCCTCGATTTTGCCTTTTGTTTTGCCAGCTTTTTTTTCAGAGCAATTTCTTCGTTCTGCTGCTGAAGGATCGCCATAATGTCATCTTCTTCGTTACACAGCATTGCTCCTGATTCCTTTGCTAAGTCCCATGTTCTTTTATTTTCTAACAGCTGTTCTTCCAATGTTAAACCCTCATTGTCACTGGCTTCATCATCAATGGCCTGAGCTACATCCTCCAAGCCACGGTCATCCACGTCATATCCAGCTTCATCATTAGGCTCTGGTAAGTCTCTATTATCCACAGCCTTTAAACCAGGCCTAGTCTCTCCAAGCTCTTCATCATATTCACCATTTCGTTCATCATCATCACTGTGTTAAACAGTGTCTTCCGCGTCCACAACTTCTGGAATCCCATCAGCCCCTCGTCCATGGACTGCCCGTATGCATCCTCCCTCCTCCATCATGCGTGTATCCGGCCGCGTCTCATAAACCCCACCAGCCTGCGCCGAAATTGGCATGTCACAAGGGAAAGTTTGGGCGTTTTTTGACTAGGATACCAACGCCGCCGACGCCCTCACGCTGCCCTGCCCTTCTCGACCTCCTTCTCCCTGGTCTCCTCCAACCGCGTTATCCGAACATTCGTCCCCAACAGTATGAGATGCCCAACGCAGAGCTCCTGACCCGTGGCCGCCATTCGTTCTTCAATGGGGCAGAGTCGTGCTGTTTCAGCCCTAGGATTCACAGCCCCCGTCTCTCGATGCATCCTATGCGCAGACGATTCCTTTCCTGGTAGAGTGTAGCTCTTCCTTCCCCCAATTACCCGACCCGCTGGCTATAGAACTGACCCGGTACCGCCCCGGTTCGAGGTCCCCAACTTTAGCCCATGCTGGACATCCGCTTCACCCAATTCCTTGCTTCCTTCAGCCCATAACCCTTCAAGGCCCAAAACAAAATTATAGCACCTATGACTATAGATGGGCTTCCTTGTCCATACAGCTACATCACGCTTATTTTCCTTTCTGCCTGGCCCATCATGTTTACAACTGTAATCCCATAGAATGGTCATTTCTGAATCCACTTCGTCATATCCCATAAAATTCGCTATCCCTTCATTACCACTTTTATTAGATTGATAAGTTACCAATTTCGAATGATTGTGCCTTAAATTATCATAACTCTATTCATTCAAAATTTTTTCTGAATTTACCAGTCTACCCTCATCTTCAACCTCCTCTCGCATCACTTCGATCATCACTTCTGCTGCCTGATCTGCACTGCCCGTCGAACTCATAGGCCTTGGTGCCGTTGTAACTACGTCATCACTAAGCTTTGTAGTTAAATTCCTGTGCTGTTCACCGCTATCCTCACCATCCCTCGTCATTTCCACCTTAACACCCACTCCATATGTTTCACAACCTACCTCTTTTACCAATATGTCAAAGCCACTAGTGCATATTGTAATATGGACCCATTCTTTGATCACGTCCATTGCACACGTATCAATTTCTACGCGACTAGCACTAAACGAGGAGCACAATTCTGTGGCATTATCACAGCCAACCACCTCACCCCATTGACTGCCTATTAGCCTGAAAGAATCCCCAGACCATGCATGTAATGGCACCCCGAAGCACTCTAGCCACACCCTTCGAGTTTCACTTCTCTCCGATTCATCCCACCTCCATACACTATGGAAAAACTGCAGTAGGCCATTCATATTGAAGGTGTAAGCCTCTTCTGCATTCAAGAGACTGTCAAAGGTCAACAGTGCTTTATAAGCACCCATCTCTTGCACCTGGGTAACATAGGGGAAAATTCTCGCAATCGATTCCCTCAGCGCTTTGAAGTCAATAGCCTTCGTCGATCCCCCAACCAGACTTTTCTGCAACCAGTCTAGGTTTTCTTTTACCACCATTACTTCCACCTTCTTCGTCCACCCATTATTATGTGGATCCTGTACTGTGTTATCATTCATCAAGACCTTGTTGGGAGAATCTGTGTTCTTCTTAGCCTCTCCTTCTTCTTCTGGTACTTGTCGATCCATAGCATTTCGGTCGTCCCCTCGTGGAGGAATTCTGTTTATGTTTTTCACCTCGGACATTCTTCTGTATTTAGCTTCCTCCACAAAAACAACTTTACCTCTTAACCTCGAATGATTCATCTCCGCTATAGCCTTTGAAGCTCCTCCTTTTGTGGTGTATCGTATGAATGCAAAGATGTATAGTCCACCATTCTTGTGTTTTCTTGATAAGTATATGTCATTTATGTGTCCAGTCCAACTAAACAGTTGGAACAGCTCTCGCTTCGATATGTCTAATGGGAGATTATCCACGAAAATTGAGAAATACTCGCTCTCTAAGCGTCGATACTCATATCGGTTCCAAACTCTAGGATCCTTGACCTGACTTACCGTTCTACCCCTCCCTGTGTTTCTCGCCCACACTCACTCTTCTCTTCAACTTCTTCTGCAATGGCTGCCACTGAAGAATTGCTCCGCATGGGCCTCACCGAAAAGCAATCTGCCTTCGAGGTTCAGGGAAATGCTATCCGTGAACTCAAGGCCGTCGCAGCACCCAAGTCTGACATCGATGCGGCCGTCCAGCCACTCAACGCACTCAAGCTTGAGAAGAACGACGTCGAGTGCCAGCTCCAGTCAATCCTCTTCGCCGACGGTGGACTAAGCAGGGAGGCATTCTGTCAGGCAGCTGTCAACAAGCTCGAGCGCCGCCTTTTCTACATCCCATTGTTCAAGATCTACCATGGTGTGGCCGGCCTCAATGACTACGGCCCTCCCGGATGCACTGTCAAGTCCAATGTTCTCGCCTTCTGGCGCCAGGTATCCACAATTTGTTCAATAACTGATTTGATTTAATTGAAAACTTAGGGCTTTCGAATTTCAGTTTTGGTTATGGAATTTGCATGTTGTGTATTGTAGAAGGAATTGAGTGAGACTTGAGTTATTTCACTTATTTTAGGTTGCTGATTGGCACATGCATGTGGTTACAAAGTTAATCGGTATGGTTACGATATTAGCTTTGTTACTTGAGCTTTCAGATGATTAAGTTCTCGGACGCTTAAAATAGAAATAGAAATGGATGTGCTTATGGTTTCATTGTTAAGTTGAGAGGTTTATGTTTTGTGTTGTGTAATTGTATTTGGCAGCATTTTGTTCTTGAGGAGAATATGTTGGAAGTTGACTGCCCCTACGTGACACCTGAGGTTGTCCTCAAGGCTTCAGGTCATGTGGATAAGTTTACAGACCTCATGGTTAAGGATGAGAAGACAGGGACATTTTACCTGCCGATTACTTGCTCAAGGACTTTTGCAATGCGAAGCTGCAGAATTTTGGTGGACTTTGTGGTTGCCAGGATTTGGAACAAAAACATGCGGGAGAAAAGGAAAGAAATGTATTGGAAATTTAACAGGAAAAAAATTCAATTTGGGGTTTCGAAGGATTTCTACTGGGCGATTGATAGAACCCTTTGGGCCTTTCTCATGGTCTAAAAAAAAAAGAGAAATTTAAAAAGAAAACCTTACTACCCTAAAGTCGACTTACATAATAATTATTAATTTTTTTTAAATGAATAATTCCTTGCGTAGTTGCGTTTACATGAGATATTAGACAATGACACAATGAAAGGAGTGAAACTCATTCTTCGGTGGAAGCAGAGGAGTGATGAGGGAAAGTTGACCACACATCTTGCCATGTCTTGTGGCCTTCAGTTACCTCGCGAACAACAGATGCAACCTTTTCGGCATCAACCTGCACTTGATCCTTGTTGTCCCTCTCCCGAATAGTTACTAAAGATGTTGAATCTACCGTGATTTCCAAGGGCACACCAAGTTCATCTGTTCTTGCATACCATTTTCCTATTGATGTACCTGTTAATATTTTTGACATTAGTCTTAAGCATGTGAACTATGATATAACTTGTATAGTGTCAATCTTATTAGAACTTCTATTTATTGACTAACCCGTAATGTCAATCTTATTTGATATACCCCTGATAAACCCCAATTTTGTGGTTTATCTTGTGTTGAATTTAGGGGATTTTATCAACTTATCTCACATTTATTCAATGAAATAGCATGGTTTTGTAAAATTCTCCTAATTTGTGCTTAAAGTGAAAACACACTTTTTAGGCCTTAAAATTGATAATTTAATTCACTTTAATTCCATTCGATGCCTTGATATGTTTGTTAATTGATTTCAGGTTTAGAAGGCAAAGATTGGGTTGAAGAAATGAAGAAAAAGCATGCAAAAATGGAAAATTCATAAAGAAATGAGATTTTGGTAATCTGCCAGCGATGCGTGTACGTAACCCATGCGTGCGCGTGGAAAGGAAATATGCCAGCGACGCGTGTACGTGGCCCACATGTGTACGTGACCCACGGGTGCGCGTGGGAAGGAAATCTGCCTGGCGACGCATACGCGTGACCAACTTAAAGGCAATACGCTGGGGGCGATTTCTGAGTTCAAGGAGGCCCAAATCCAACTCATTTCTGATGCTTTTGAACCCAAGAATTGGAAGGGAATCAGGGTGGAGTAGTCCTAGTGTAGTTTTTCACCATGTTTTAGGTTAGAATTCTAGAGAGAAGCTCTCCCTTCTCTCTAGAATTTAGGGTAGTTTAGGTCAAATTTTCTTAGATTCAAGTTTTAATTCTTGTTTTTAGTTCAACTCTCTTTATATTTTATTGTTCTATTGCCTTTATCTTCTTAGTTTTTCTTATTGATTTCTTTATGTTGCCATTTTTGCTTTCATGAACTCTTATAGATTTTAATTCCCTTTTAATGCAATTTCATGTTTTCATGTCTTTTATGTTTATCTTAATTGCTATTGTTGATTTCTTGCTTATGTTAGTAATAGCTCTTATTAATTCTTGCAATTTGTGATGTTTACTTTTATTGCACTCTAAGTGTTTGATAAAATGTTTTCACTAGTGTTAGAGTAGTGTTCCATACTTTTGGCCTAGACTAACGGAATTGGGTGACCTTGAGTCATTGGGTCTAATTGAATTGGTGATTTGAGAACCCTTAGTGGTCAATTTGATACCCATTAACACTAACTTACTACTAAGTCCATTAGTACTAGGTTGGGACTTATGGGTTGATGTTGATCAAGCCTATTTGACTTACTTCAAGCATAGAAGTAGACTTTATGGGTTGATCCCTCATAATCGTCAATATATGATTTGTAGATAAGGATGGTGATCTCAATTTCCATGCCTTAGCTAATAGTTCTTTTCCTTTCCTTTATTTGTTAATTGTCATTTACTTTCTTGTTATTTACTTTTCTTGTCAATCACCAAATCAAACCCCCCTTGTTCCTTTATAGCCAATAATTGAGCACTTCATTGCAATTTCTTGTGAGACGACCCGAAGTTTAAATACTCTCGGTTTTTATTAGGGTTTGTACTTGTAACAAATAAAAATTAAACTTTGATAAAAAAATTATTAGTTGGTTTGGAACTATGCTTACAACGAAGTTCTTTTTCTATTGAGAAATTCTAGACCGACGATAATTCTTACATCAACCCGCAACAGTCAATGACTTAGAAATGTATTTAGCAACATCTTCATACTGTTTATTCTGAACCAGAGGAAAAACTGTGCACTTAATAGAAGCCACAACTGCAGGAAATCGAAATACATTTAACTGTTCATTCCCAACTTTACTTGGCTTCATGTAGAAAGAATGCTCAAAGAGACAATAAATAATCCATCCAATTCCAAAAGATGGTTCAATCACGAATGGTGTAAAAACTCGTTGGTGCTCCTTCTTTTTCTCCTTCTGAATAGTTACCATTTTGTTTGTAACAATCACAGTTTTACCAAGTGTACAAACTTAAAAGTTTACCTCCTCTTTTGATTCAAGACCAGCCTTCATATCCAAAGCTTCTTTCTCCTTCATCGTCTGCAGAAAAAATTAATGTGTCATAAGTAACCCCAATAGCTGTTAAAAAGTGTCACCATATTAAAGGCATTACCTCAAGTGCTTCAACCACATTCTTCTGACTCCCCTTGAATGCCAAACCCAACTCTTTCTTGACTGGAGTTATAACCAATTTCTGGCATCATACATAAACCATATCAACTAATGGGTACCACAGATTTTAGTGTTGCATATCAAGTTTCAGTGACTATATATATATATATATCCCCACTTTTATCCTGAAATATCAAATAAAATATTGCAATTAGAATGAAACAAAAACAAACTACAGGCGTGTAATAATATGCTAAAAGATTTATTTAGTGATTATGATACAACAGAGTGTAAAATGTAGTATACAATATGACCCGTTAAGTATAGCCACTTCTAAACTTACTGCCCTTCCAACTTTTTGCGATCATTAAAGCCCCATGTAAGTTGTTTCAAAGTTGAAAGTTTTGCTTTATTAATTAAATGCACAATAAGCACTAGACAGTCAAAAACGAAACTTCAATAGTAGAATAAGTGATAGATCAATCAGTTTATCGTGTAATGGTAAAACAATGGAGGAATGAATTTTTCAATGACAAAAAATTATTTTACTCAACAATATGCCAACGTTAACAAAAGCACATGAATTATAGTTATAGTATACACATCAAATTTCCTTAATCTTATAGTTAACATACACAATTTGAATTATACCAACCACCAAACTTACCATCCTATTAATCTATTATCTTTAATTTAATTAACTTTTGGGTCTAATTTTATTTTTATTGCCAAAAATGTAGTAATTTATCGTTAGAAAAAGACATTGGTAGTCTTCTCTAAAATATTTAGACAATGATACGTATATCTATTTTTAATTAAAATTAGTGAAAAAAAAAGAAAATATATGAATGGTGATAATTGCATTTTGATATAAACATATTTCATGTTTAAATCTTATTTGTGGGTAAAAAACTTTCTTTACCTTTCATGTGATGGTTTTGGTGGTTTGCTTTGCTTTTTCCACAAATCCCTCTTTTGCATATTGCTCAAGGTATTTATAGATTTATGAAGTAAATAGAAATTATCTGAAACACTTTGGTTCTTTGTGCTATGATTGTACAAGTGAGGATGTTTATATTTTTAAAGCTTTACCAACCTTTCTATTTGAGATTCTGATTTACATACAGATGGAATGGTAAATTCGGAAATACATGTTAATATTAATATATTATTATTAGGTTATGCATTTTTTCCAATATGTTATTAGTATGGTTTCATAAATGTTTTTTAAATGCTATTTTGTCCTTATGCAATTAATATTTTTAAAAAATTATATGTTTATATTAATGTTAGTTCTTCTTATTAGTTGTTGTTATAATTACATTAAGTATTTTACATATTGCATTCTCGTGCTTAACACAACTTTGAATCCAACACCTGTCTTTTTTTCTATAGAAATTATAATGTTATCCTACCTATCCATTGTTAATTACAAAACACCTTATAACACACACTTTTTCTACCACCGGTCCATGAGAAGAGCAAAGGAAGCCGCAATTTTTCTCCCAAATTCTGAGATCTCCTTCTATCTGTTGTGTTTAGCACATGTTAGAACATCAGCAATCCTAAAACGATGGGATTAACTAATGATACTTTGCTCTGATTGGTTGAGTCTGCTTAACCCCGGATTGCCAAATAATTTACTCCACTGTGAAATTCAAACACGGGTGGAGAATTGTGAAGCTGAAAGGGTTGAAGAATTGTTTTACCCAACATATTGAAGGAAGATGTTGCTGCAGCAATCCCAATTAATTTTTCCACCTAAATTTAATTCTAAAAGAAGGGGTTGGATATTTGATTGAGCGGTAACTTGCAGAATATTCTGGTAAGTTCAAATTTCAAATCTTACCCTACCAATTCCAAATTGTTCATCTCTCTCTCTCTATCTCTCTCTCTCTCATATCCAATTTTGCTTCTCTCTCAGATTCAAATCTCAACTCGATCACTACATGTCGCCGACGATTCTCCCTCTTCTGCTGCTGTCGGAATGTTTCGGACCCCATCGATCCCTGTGACAACACCTCCACAGACGACACTACTAAAAATGCCCAAGCATCGTCATATAGGGTGGCCGCTACCGCTACCGGCGCGGGGAGGCTAAGGATCTTCATCGTATTTTACTCAATGTATGGGCACGTGGAAGGCCTAGTAAGGAGGCTGAACAAGAGTATGGACGGCATTGAGGGAGTGGAAGGTGTCCTCTATAGGGTGTCGGAGATTTCTTGGCAGAGATTCTGCAGCAGATGAAGACACCGCCCAAAGATGATGGAATACCTGTGATAACGATAGAGGAGCTGGCGGCGTTGAACAAGGTGTTGTTTGGGTTTCTGAAGAGCTACAGGAGCATGGGGGCATAGATAAAGGCTTTCTCTGACTCCACTGATCAGCTGTATGAAAATACTTTTGTTTGCAAGAAAAAAGTAACAGTAAGTGAGTAAGTGGGAAAAAATAATTTGCAAATGATGATGTTGTTGCAACAATTGATGAACTCAAAGAACTTGGAAAGCCACAATATGGATATATTTTCTTTGATTGCATATTTTTTTATTAGTAGTTGAAATCAAGATGATGAAATTGTTTGATTGTGTATAACCTTTTCTATGTATTAAGTGTATATGTCAATTCAAAATTTTTCTTTAATTTTTTTTCTGCTGCTGGGAATTATGTTTGATTGTTTATAACCTTTTCTTCAATTTCAATATTTTTATTTGCTAGGTTTATTTGATTTTGTAATTTTGAAATGTGTCTTACACAGTAATGCTAAAGTTTGTATCTCTCATGGACGAGATTAATTAATTTCTTTGCGATCAAACTCACAGCAAACAGGAGGACATTATGATATTTGGTGTAAGTTGTAACTACAAAACTGCAAGTCTATTTATGAGGGTGATTAATGACCATCTTTATAGTCTCATTTTTTAGGATAGAGAACCATATAATTCTTTGATGGGGGTTCACTAGCTAGGAAAATGAGAAAACACAAACCAGGGTGCTTAGAGATTACAATCAGTCTTTTTAGGTGTTCAAATATGTTCCTATGAATGCCAATTTTCAGAAATTATGAAGTTAAAATCTTTGTACCAGTTTGAAGAGAACTCATATTGAGAAGCAGTGAAATAGCAACCGTTGGTGCCATCTTCAATTTCGGGTAAGCCATTCCTCTATGTTCCTTTTTTTTCTCCTATTTATCATTATCTCCATTGAAAGTTGTTCACTTTTGTTTATAATATTATTATTTTAATGCAAATTTTAAATATCTTAATTTAAGATTTCATATTTTTCATTATTGCATATTTGTGCAGTGGAAAAAAGCCTGATTATCTTGCAGTGTAGAAAAATCCTCCATCTTTAGCTTTGTGTCCAACAACTAAGAAATGCATATCAATATTTGAGAATGTCATTAATATCATCCATGATGCTCCTCTTCGTAAAGTTCCCTTCTTTTTGTTTATGTTAATCAAACCATTGGTTTTCTGGTATTTAATAATAGGAACACTAAAAAATTTCAAATCAGAGATACTTTAAGAAGGTAAAAGCAATAGAGTTGATCAAAAGATAGAAAATATTTGTGATTTATATTACAACCTTTCTTTCACTCATGTTATTATTGGGGACCATAGATGCATAACGCATATTATATATATTGTAATCAGAGTCTGCTGTCAATTTGTTTGCTGGGAACATATTTGCAAATCTAATACTAAAAACAAGTTTTGCTGGCCTGTGATGTGTTTTGCTCAAACTATAACTGAGTTTCTCATTATTATCTCAAATTGATTGGGTTGTTGACATCCATGTTGCAATTGGGGATCTAGATATATTTTTCTTTGAGCAATGTTAGTGAATGCCCTTACAAAAAGTGTGTTGATTTATCTCACATTTCTTTTTATAATTTTTCCTAAAAGCAGCAACTTGCATCGGATTTTCTTTCAAGCTGTGTTGCTGTCTGTTGGAAGAGTTAGTTCAAGCTATGTGTATCTTTACTGTACTTCAAGATGTTATTTTACCATTATAAATTGGTTTACCCATGAGTCTTCAGTAAACAAAGTTCAAAACTGCAAGAATGCACATTTATGTCAGAAGAGGCGGTCAAATTATCAGGTTGGTGTAGCAAAGATACGTGTACTGGGAGAGAAACTAGGAATACAAATTCAGGTAGGAATACAACAATTTTTTCATAAATCTTGGATTATGAATTTATGAAACATAAATGATATGATGGAGTCTAAAACAGAGTACATCATTTTCTGTCAGATACGTTGACTATGTGGCTAATTTACAAGCATGGAGGGTAAAGTTTTTGAAACATAAAATTAAAATTAAATATCAAAATACATAGACCACTCTGATTGCAAAAATATATGGACCACTAAGTTGAACATTAGTATGCCATTGTTGGAGATACCACCAAATTTTTATGAATATTTTGAGCATTTTTTTTCATTTGTTTTAGAATATGTTTTTTGTTTTTGAGATGATGCATGATGATAGGATACTATTTAGTATTTTTGAAGAAATAAATTTATATATAGAGAGAATATGATTTTATATGTGATTTTGCAAAGAAATTTTAAAGACTATAAGGCAAGGTATTAATTAGCCTTTTAATTATATATATCTAACACTGGGACTGATTTGTTTTTCTCCTTTTTTTCTATTCACTTTTCTTTGGATATCTGTTTGATTTTACACAGTGTGATATCAATGCAAGTTTATAGATGGATTAATTTGTAACAATCCATTCAAAATTCTCAAACAATAGGAAAAAGAAAAATAGTTAATATTCAAAATGATTCCTAAAGAGATCATGTATATGATAATGAATTTTTTCAAAAACTATAGTGTCTAAATTTATTTTATCAAATATGTTAATATTAATGTAAATTATGTTTGTCTTTTAATTAACTTTTTATTTATATAAGTATTTTTTATTAAATTGAAAGTTAAAATTTAAAAAATTCAATTAAATTACGTAAATTAGTTTTGTATAGCTGTAAGGTTGGTGATATGCAATGATATGGCAACAGATCGGAGAATTTACATATATGAGGGGAAGAAAAAATATCTGTGATTTCTATCTTGGTCAAGGGGAAGAAAAAGTTGCTTGGTGCAATTTCCTACTATGTGGTTTAATAACAAGTTGTGCCCTATAATTCTGTATTTCAAAATTAAAAATAAAAGACAAAACTAATTGAATAGATTGCCAACGAAGTCCAAAGCTTCTTTGTGTCCTTTGTTGTGTTTGTACACGTATGTGATCGTGGTAATATTTTGGTTTCATGTTTATAACTCAGAAGCTTCAATGACTAGCAATGTATTAACTTGCCTTCTCTCTCTAGAATTTTGTAGAATTTTTTCATTAGTATTTAATTAAGTACAGTCTTCTCCATGAGAAAGATTAGCTATGATTTTTTTCATTGGTATATTAAAATACTTACTTTTAAAAAAAACCCTATAACTAATGACCATGGTTCTCTTCCACCAATTAAATTATTAGATAAATTAAATATTTAGTTAAGCACAAAAAATTATAATGGAATTTTAGTGAGGTTATTGCAATTACAATTTTTTTAGAATCCCGGTAGAGAGCCAATAGAGTATTTATACAATGTGTACAATGGGCTATTTATTTGGCCCAATATGAGTTACAAAATGAACATCCAAAGTAAAATACTACTAATTTCTCAAACACAATACACCCATACTATCCAGAATAACCATCTGGGTATCAAGGACAATAAACATCTGATATCCTACTTATACCCTATTGTACACATTGTATAAATACTTCATTGGCTCCCTATACTTCCTCTTTTTTTATTAGATATTATCCCCGTTCTCGCAGAAGCATAATGAGTATGGTTGTTGCAATTGCTAGAGAGTTACAACAATTTCATGTATTGATGGTTGATGACAACCTCATGGAGAGGAAGCTTATTAACAGACTTTTCTTATCAAGGTACATTCTTTTATGGAGAGTTTTTAGATGGAAAAAGTATTTTTTGGTGTTTAAAGGACCAAGTCCTATAAAAAAAATTGTCAATAATTTTAAGGCTGATTTGTAAACATAGTTTTTTACTACAAATCTCCATAATGGAGCAGATAGCGGTTATTTTTGGAATTTCCGCCACTAATGTTAAATAACAAAAACAACAAATTAAAATAAGTGCAAAAAATTACTCCATTTTTTACTAGTTAAAAGTATAAAAGTAGCTAATTTAATAAAAAAAGAAAATTGGTCGTTCATATTTTTAAGAAAAAATAGTTTTAAAAATTAATTATCTCTTTAACGTATTTAATTTTTTATGTAGTTTAATTTTAGACATGCTTGATTTTTAAAAAATTGTTAAAAATATTTTTGGGTTATATATTTTAAATAAATATTAAAATATTTTTTTGGTAAGAGTATGGAACTATATAGCTCAAAAAGTTTTTTTTGAAAAAAACACTCAAAAAAATACTTAATTTTTGGTATATGATGGGGCCACATTCCCAAAGTAAAGAAAAAATCCTAGAGAGAAAAAAATTGGATGCCTCAGTAGTGCCTCTCTCAGAAAAATATTGCTTCCATATGTCTAGGCCCCGCATCTCAGTGGCGTTCAACATAGCGACGTGTCTAGCTTCTTCGACGTGCCTTGCTTCTTCCGACATCACCTAAATTGGGGCAAGGATGGTCGCCGTCAGCAGCAGTGTCTCATTTAATCCCGCCAACTGAAGCTGTTATCTTCACCTAATTCCTCCTTTGAATTATGCTCAATTCATTCCCCTAATTCTTTGCTAAAACAATCCATCAACTCGTCAAATACGCTTTACTCTTGTTCCGAACACATATAGCATAATAGAGTTGGAGATGATCTGCTGGAGCTACTCCTTACCCTCCTCTCCCAACTCCTTCCTGACTAGAAAAATGAGAAGCCTTGAACAGAGCATGAGTATGCTGACTCTATATAAGATAATGAAAGAATCTAATGTGCATATATGTCATGGAAAAAAAAACCTCCTTTCACGGGAAAGAAATAAATTCTTCGACCTTTTCCTCCTTGCTCTGGGTTGCATTGTTCTCTACATTAGTGTCAGTTGCGTGTTTGACTTTTTCGGGTGACGAAGCGATATTGGAGGGTTCGGATAAATATAAATATTGATATATTTTAATCATTACAAAGTAATTTAGTACCCAAAGATTATATATTAATACATAGTTAAAAATTGAGTTCTGAATGTGTATAATATTTTTACTTAAAAAAGATTGTTCGAATTCATATTTTAAATTCAATCACATGAAAAATAATTTCATACAAATTTTTAGATACAGTAGACTTAATAGGAATTAACACTCTAAACTTTATATTAACACTAAATAAGAACAATGGTAAACTTCACACGAAATAACATTCTGAAAAGCATTTTAAGAACGAAATATCCTTAACTATTTGGGTAAAAATACTCAAACATAAACTCGTATTTTACGTTTAATTCAAATGATTATATGATACCCAGTTAGACGTGTGCGGGCATATGCCATACCAAACTTACTGTTTAAACTAGTGCTCTAAATTTAAACTAAAATGACTAATTTAAACTAGTGCTCTCAAACAAATTAATAATTGTTTCATTTGTGATGATAATTGTGAAATAGATTTTTGCATGATCAAATCATAAGTTGCTTTAATATTTGATTATATAAACAAAGTCTTATAACTTTTCACGTCGTCCTTTACTTCTACTTTATTTTTTTCTGGTACCAAATATAATATTATTTGAATACGTCACATGGTGCAATAATTTGTCTTCAAAGGAAAAGGCCATAATCCATTAAGCACTTCAGAATGAAATTTTGATGTCTTTTTCGTGGATAACAAAAAAACAGCCATGCTAGGATACAAAACTTAGAGATATGTGTGCCTTTCAACATAATGTTAATGTGTGAACACCCATAGAAATGTCAGGAAAAAATATAACCAGACATAAAGGATCAAACTATATTGCAGTCCGTTTTGCATAAGTTATACATGAGCCAATATTCTTATGGATGTAATATAAAGATAGGCATTACATCAACATAGAGTTCATCACATCGTTCTTAACTTACACACATAACTTACATAAACATAGTCACAATGACACCCATGCTTGATACTATAAATACCACCCTAAGTTAGCACAGACACCAGATATAAGTAATATAATCAAAAGGGTTTGGTCTTATCCACCGTCATTGCAAAAGGGTAATGTGTTGATATGGGTGCTCCTGCCATAGTAGAGGGACCACTCATTTCCACACTTTACCACCCAATTAAGATCAGCTACAGTTCTTGACTATATACATAGCATACCTTATTAATATATTTTACAAACCATTATAATCATTCGCAACATATGCACATATGAGAAGGCCATGTTGCATGCGTCCATGGCCATGGAATCTAGTCAAGAGCGCGCATGAAAGTGTGCCACAACTTCTCTGCCTCCTGATCCACAGCCCGCTTCCTCTGGTTCCAGTAAGACAAGATGATACTTGTTGCAGTTTTCATTCTCACATTTCTGCTCATCATGACACCAAGCCTCCTAGGGTCAAGTAACCCATCATTCAACAGCCTGTAAAGGCACCACACAGCGGAATTGTCCCTGGTTTAGAATTTTACAACTTGTTAGGCCCTCAATAGTAGACAAATTACTAGTTTGGCAATAATATCATTACATGTAATACTCAATCACTAAAGAAATTATTAAATCACCTATCTAGTAGGCTGAGCACTCCTTTGGGATAAGTAATGGGTCCCTAAGTTGTAGAATCCGGCGAGACCTCTCTGAAACTGCCAGCATTCTGCTCTTATTTGAAAATTTGTGATAAAGTTATCATCTACATAAAACACAGTCCCAAATTAGCTTGCTTAGCAAAGTAATTATACACCACATGAACATCACAAGGTCATTAGAAAATTATAGAAAAGGGCATGCCACTCACGATTTAACGTATTTAATTATCTCTTTAACGTATTTAATTTTTTATGTAGTTTAATTTTAGACATGCTTGATTTTTAAAAAATTGTTAAAAATATTTTTGGGCTATATATTTTAAATAAATATTAAAATATTTTTTTGGTAAGAGTATGGAACTATATATCTCATAAAATTTTTTTGGAAAAAATACTCAAAAAATATTTGATTTTTAGTAAACGATAGGGCCACAGGCCCAAAGTAAAGAAAAAACCCTAGAGGGGAAGAAGCTGGATGCCCCAGTAGTGTCTCTCTCAGAAAAATATTACTTCCATATGTCTAGGCCCCACATCTCGGTGGCGTTCAACATAGCGACATGTCTTGCTTCTTTCACGTGCCCTACTTCTTTTGGCATCACCAGAACTGTGGCAAGGATGGTCGCCATCAGCAGCAGTGTCTCATTTGATTCTATCAACTTCTGTTGTTATCTTCACCTAATTCCTCCTTCCAATTCTGCTCAATTCATTCGCTCAATTCTTTGCCAAAACAATCCATCAACTCGTGCAATATGATTTACTCTTGTCCTGGACACATATAGCAGAATAGGGTTGGGGATGATCTGTCGGCCCTACTCCTTATCGTCCTCACCCAACTCCTTCCTGACTAGAAAAATTAGAAGCCTCAAACTGAGCATGAGCATGCTATCTCTATATAAGAGAATGAAAGAATCTAGTGTGTATATATGTCATGGAAAAAAAGCCTCCCTTTCACGGAAAAGAAATAAACTCTTCGACTTCTCCCTCCTTGCTCTGGGTTGCGCTGTTTTCTGCATTAATGTTAGTTGTGTGTTTTGACTTTTTCGGGTGGCGAAGCAATACTGGAGGGTTCGGATCAACATAAATATTGAAATATTTTATTCATTGCAAAGTAATTTAGTACCCACAAATTATATATTAATACATGGTTAAAAATTGAGTTCGGAATGTGTTTAATTTTTTTACTTCAAAAATATTGTTCGAATTCGTATTTTAAATTCAATCTCACGAAAAATAATTTCATACAAATTTTTAGATACAGTAAACATAATAGGAATTCACATTCTAAACTTTATATTAATACTAAGTAAGAACAATGGTAAACTTCACACCAAATAACATTTTAAAAAGCATTTCAAGAACGAAATATCCTTAACTATTTGGGAAAAAATACTCAAACATAAACTCGTATTTTACGTTTATATCAAATGATTAGATGATAACCAGTTAGACGTGTGGGGCGTATTCCATACCAACCTTACTGTTTAAACTAGTGCTCTAAATTTAAACTAAAATGACTAATTTAAACTAGTGCTCTCAAATAAATTAATAATTGTTTCATTTGTGATGATAATTGTGAAATAGATTTCTACATGATCAGATCATAAGATGCTTTAATATTAGATTATATAAACAAAGTCTTATAGCTTTTCACGCCGTCCTTTACTTTTACATTATTTTTTTCTTGGCACCAAATATATTATTTGAAAACATCACACGGTGCATAATTTGTCCTCAAAGAGGAAGGCCGTAATCCATTAAGCACTTCAGAATGAAATATCGATGCCTTCTTCGTGGATAACAAAAGAACAGCCATACTAGGATACAAAACTTGAAAACATGTGTACCTTTCAACATCATGTTAATGCATGAATACCCATAGAAATGCCAAGAAAAAAAGATAACCAGACATAAGGGATCAAACAAGATTGCAGTCCATTTTGCATAAGTTATACATGAGACAATATTATTATGGATGTAATATAAAGTTGGACATTATGTCAACATAGAGTTCATCACATCGTTCTTAACTTACACACATAGCTTACATAAACATAGTCACAATGACACCCATGCTTGATACTGTAAATACCACCCTAAGTTAACATAGACACCAGATATAAGTAATATAACCAAAAGGATTTGGTCTTATCCACCGTCATTACAAAAGGGTAATGTGTTCATATGGGTGCTCCTGTCATAGTGGAGGTACCACTCATTTCCACACTTTACCACCCAATTAAGATCCACTACAGTTCTTGGCTATAAACATAGCATACCTTATTGACATATTTTACAAACCATTATAATCATTCGCAACACATGCACATACGAGTAGGCCATGTTACATGCGTCCATGGCCATAGAGTCTAGTCATGAGCGTGCATGAGAGTGTGGTACAACTTCTCTGCCTCCTAATCCACAGCCCGCTTCTTCTGGTTCCACTAAGACAAGATGATACTTGTTGCAGTTTTCATTCTCACCTTTCCGCTCATTATGACACCAAGCCTCCTTGGGTTAAGTAACCCGTCATTCAGCAGCCAGTAAAGGCATCACACAGCGGAATTGTCTCTGATTTAGAATTTCACAACTTGTTAGACCCTCAATAATAAACAAGTTACTAGTTTGGCAATAATATTATTACATGTAATACTCAATCACTAAAAAAATCATTAAAGCACCCATTTAGTAGGCTGGGCACTCCTTTCGGATAATTAATGGGTCCGCAAGTTGTAGGATCCGGCGAGACCTTTCTGAAACTGCCAGCATTCTGCTCCTATTTAAAAATTTGTGATAAGATTATAATCTACATAAATCACAATTCCACAGTAGCTTGCTTAGCAAAGTAGTTATACAATACATGAAAATCACAAGGTCATTAGAAAACTATGGGAAAGGGTATGGCACTCACGATTTAATGTATTTAATTATCTATTTAACGTATTTAATTTTTTATGTAGTTTAATTTTTGACATGCTTAATGTTTAAAAAATTGTTAAAAATATTTTTATGCTATATATTTTAAATAAATATTAAAATATTTTTTTGGTAAGAATATGAAACTATATAGCTCATAAAGTGTTTTGGATAAAACACTCAAAAAAAATTCTTAATTTTTGGTATACAATGGGCCACGGGCCCAAAGTAAAGAAAAAAACCCTAGAGAAGAAGAAGATGGATGCCCCAGTAGTGTCTCTCTTAGAAAAATATTGCATTCATATGTCTAGGCCCCGCATCTCAGTGGCGTTCAACATAGCGACGTGTCTTGTTTCTTCGACGTTCCCTGCTTCTTCCGGCATCACTGAAACTATGGCAAGGATGGTCGCCGTCAACAGCAGTATCTCATTTAATCTCGTCAACTTGAGCTGTTATCTTCACTTAATTCCTTCTTCGAATTCTGCTCAATTCATTCTTCCAATTCTTTGCCAAAACAATCCATCAACTTGTGCTATACGCTTTACTCTTGTTCCGAACACATATAGCAGAATAGGATTGGGAATGATCTGCCGGCCATACACTTTACCCTCCGCACCCAACTCCTTCCTGACTAGAAAAATGAGAAGTCTTAAACAAAGCATGAGCTTGCTGACTCTATATAAGAGAATGAAAGAATCTAGTGTACATATATGTCATGAAAAAGAAATAAACTCTTCGACCTCTCACTCCTTGTTCTGGGTTGCGCTGTTCTCTGCATTAGTGTCAGTTATGTGTTTTACTTTCCCGGGTGGCGAAGCGATATTGGAGGGTTCGGATCAACATAAATATTGAGATATTTTATTCATTGAAAATTAATTTAGTACTCACATATTATATATTAATACATAGTGAAAAATTGAGCTCAGAATGTGTATAATATTTTTACTTCAAAAAGATTGTTCAAATTCGTATTTTAAATTCAATCTCACGAAAAATAATTTCATACAAATTTTTAGTTACAGTAGACTTAATAAGAAATAAAACTTTAGACTTTATATTAACACTAAATAAGAACAATGGTAAACTTCACACCAAATAACATTCTAAAAAGCATTTCAAAAAAAGAAATATCCTTAACTATTTGGGCAAAAATACTCAAACATGAACTCATATTTTACGTTTAATTCAAATGATTAGATGATACCCAGTTAGACGTGTGCTTGCGTATTCCATACCAAATTTACTGTTTAAATTAGTGCTCTAAATTTAAACTAAAATTACTAATTTAAACTAGTGCCCTCAAACAAATTAATAATTGTTCATTTGTGATGATAATTATGAAATAGATTTCTCATGATCAGATCATAAGATGCTTTAATATTTGATTATATAAACAAAGTCTTATAACTTTTCACGCCGTCCTTTACTTCTAATTTAATTTTTTTCTTGGCACCAAACATAATATTATTTGAATATGTCACACTGTGCGATAATTTGTCTTCAAAGGGGAAGGTTGTAATCCATTAAGTACTTCTAAATGAAATATCGATGCCTTCTTCGTGGATAACAAAAGAACAGCCATGCTAGGATACAAAACTTAGAAACATGTGTGCCTTTCAACATCATGTTAATGCGTGAACACCCATAAAAATGCCAGAAAAAATATTACCAGACATAAAGTATCAAACTAGATTGCAGTCCGTTTTGCATAAATTATACGTGAGACTATTTTTATGGATGTAATATAAAGATACGCATTACGTTAACATAGAGTTCACCACATCATTCTTAACTTACACACATAGTTTACATAAACATAGTCACAATGACACATGCTTGATACTGTAAATACCACCCTAAGTTAGCATAGACACCAAATATAAGTAATTTAATCAAAAGAGTTTGGTCTTATCTAGCGTCATTGCAAAAGGGTAATGTGTTGATATGAGTGTTCCTTCCATAGTGGAGAGACCACAAATTTCAACACTTTACCACCCAATTAAGATCAGCTACAATTCTTGGCTATATACATAAAATACCTTAATAACATATTTTACAAATCATTATAATCATTCGCAACACATGCACATACAGAAGGTCATGTTGCATGCATCCATGTCCATGGAGTCTAGTCATGAGCGCAAATGAGAGTGTGCCACAACTTCTCTGCCTCCTGATCCACAGCCCGCTTCTTCTGGTTCCAGTAAGACAAGATGATACTTGTTGCAGTTTTCATTCTCACCTTTTCGCTCATCATGACTTCAAGCCTTCTATGGTCAAGTAACCCATCATTCAGCAGCCAGTAAACGCCCCACACATTGGAATTGCCTGGGTTTAGAATTTTACAACTTGATAGACCCTCAATAGTAGACAAATTACTAGTTTGGCAATAATATCATTACATATAATACTAAATCACTAAAGAAATCATTAAAGCACCTATCTAGTAGGCTGGGCACTCCTTTGGGATAATTAATGGGTCTCCAAGTTGTAGGATCCGGTGAGACCTCTCTGAAACTGCCAGCATTCTTCTCTTATTTGAAAATTTGTGATAATGTTATCATATACATAAAACACAGTCCCACAGTAGCTTGCTTAGCAAAGTAATTATACACCACATGGAAATCTCAAGGTCATTAGAAAACTATGGGAAAAGGCAAGACACTCACGATTCAACGTATTTAATTATCTCTTTAACATATTTAATTTTTTATGTAATTTAATTTTAAACATACTTGATTTTTAAAAATTGTTAAAAACATTTTTGGGCTATATATTTTAAATAAATATTAAAATATTTTTTTGGTAAGAGTATGGAACTATATAGCTCATAAAGTTTTTTGGAAAAAACACTCAAAAACAATACTTGATTTTTGGTATATGATGGGCCACAGGCCCAAAGTAAAGAAAAAAATCCTAGAGAGGAAGAAGCTGGATGCCCCAGTAGTGTCTCTCTCAGAAAAATATTACTTCCATATGTCTAGACCCCGCATTTCGGTGGCGTTCAACATAGCGACGTGTCTTGCTTCTTCGACGTGCCCTACTTCTTCCGGCATCACCGGAACTATGGCAAGGATGGTCTCTGTCAGCAGCAGTGTCTCATTTAATCTTGCCATCTTTAGCTGTTATTTTCATCTAATTCCTCCTTCGAATTCTGCTCAATTCATTCCCCCAATTCTTTGCCAAAGCAATCCATTAACTCGTGCAATACGCTTTACTCTTGTTCCGGACACATATAGCATAATAGAGTTGGAATGATCTGCCCGGCCCTACTCCTTACCCTCCTCACCCAACTCCTTCCTAACTAAAAAAATGAGAAGCCTTGAACAGAGCATGAGCATGCTGACTCTATATAAGATAATGAAAGAATCTAGTGTGCATATATGTCATGGATAAAAAAAGCCTCCATTTCACGGGAAAGAAATAAATTCTTCGACCTCTCCCTCCTTACTCTGCGTTAGTGTTAGTTGTGTGTTTGATTTTTCCAGGTGACGAAGCGATATTGGAGGGGTCGGATTAACATAAATATTAAGATATTTTATTCATTGCAAAGTAATTTAGTACCCACAAATTATATATTAATACATAATTAAAAATTGAGCTCGGAATGTGTATAATATTTTTACTTCAAAAAGATTGTTCGAATTTGTATTTTAAATTCAATCTCACGAAAAATAATTTCATACAAATTTTTAGATACAGTAGACTTAATAGGAATTAACACTCTAAACTTTATATTAACACTAAATAAGAACAATGGTAAACTTCACACCAAATAACATTCTAAAAAGCATTTCAAGAACGAAATATCCTTAACTATTTGGGCAAAAATACTCAAACAGAAACTCGTATTTTATATTTAATTCAAATGATTAGATGATACCCAGTTAGACGTGTGCAGGCGTATTTCATACCAAACTTACTGTTTAAACTAGTGCTCTAAATTTAAACTAAAAATGACTAATTTAAACTAGTTCCCTCGAACAAATTAATAATTGTTTCATTTGTGATGATAATTGTGAAATAGATTTCTACATGATTAGATCATAAGATGCTTTAATATTTGATTATAAAAACAAATTCTTATAACTTTTCACGCCGTCCTTTACTTCTATTTTATTTTTTTCTTGGCACCAAATATAATATTATTTGAATACGTCACACGGTGCGATAATTTGTTCTCAAAGGGGAAGGCCGTAATCCATTAAGCACTTCTGAATGAAATATCGATGCCTTCTTCGTGATAACAAAAGAACAGCCATGCTAGAATACAAAACTTGGAGACATGTGTGCCTTTCAACATCATGTTAATGCGTGAACACCCATAGAAACGCCAGGAAAAAATATAACCAGACATAAGGGATCAAACTAGATTGTAGTCCATTTTGCATAAGTTATACATTAGACAATTTTCTTATGGATGTAATATAAAGATAGGCATTACGTCAACATAGAGTTCATCACATCGTTCTTAACTTACACACATAGATTACATAAACATAGTCACAATGACACCCATGCTTTATACTGTAAATACCACCCTAAGTTAGTATAGACACCAGATATAAGTAATATAATCAAAAAAATTTGGTCTTATCCACCGTCATTGCAAAAGGGTAATGTGTTGATATGGGTGCTCCTGCCATAGTGGAGGGACCACTCATTTCCACACTTTATCACCCAATTAAGAGCAGCTACAGTTCTTGGCTATATACATAGCATACCTTATTAACACATTTTACAAACCATTATAATCATTCGCAATACATGCACATACGAGAAGGTCATGTTGCATGCGTCCATGGCCATGGAGTCTAGTCATGAGCGCGCATGAGAGTGCGCCACAACTTCTCTGCCTCTTGATCCACAACGCGCTTCTTCTGGTTCCAGTAAGACAAGATGATACTTGTTGCAGTTTTCATTCTCACATTTTCGCTCATCATGACACTAAGCCTCCTAGGGTCAAGTAACCCGTCATTCAGCAGCCAGTAAAGGCACCATACATCGGAATTGTCCCTGGTTTAGAATTTCACAACTTGTTAGACCCTCAATTGTAAACAAATTACTAGATTGGCAATAATATCATTACATGTAATACTCAATCACTAAAGAAATCATTAAAGCACCTATCTAGTAGGCTGGACACTCCTTTGGGATAATTAATGGGTCCCCAAGTTGTAGGATCCGGCGAGACCTTTCTGAAACTGTCAACATTTTGCTCTTATTTGAAAATTTGTGATAAGGTTATCATCTACATAAAACACAGCCCCATAGTAGCTTGCTTAGCAAAGTAGTTATACACCACATGGAAATCACAAAGTCATTAAGAAACTATGGGAAAAGGCATGGCACTCACGATTGTGCGCATGTTGCACTCTCTACACTCCATATTGTCATCGGTCTTGGTAATATCCAACGAGTAAACCTTGCCTTGTTTTACGTGGACCCCCATGATGTACCATGAATGATTAGGTTCACATATAGGGATTATCACTTGACATGTACACAAAATGGGGAATTACCACATCCTCCTACCACCCCAACATTACAGAATCTAAATGTGAAAGCAAAGTTCTTTAAGTTATACCTTCTCCAACTTAGTTGTGGTAGGCATCCAATGACATAGGTATTTTTTTATTATGGCATCAATGGGCCTCAACTGAATGACATCAACGGCGAAGGGACTTGGGAGGAACCAAAAGCGAATAGGAGTGTCTCTTAATGCTCTCTGAGAAGCAAACACAACAACAATGTTCACAATCTGTTGCCATAGAAAATATGAGGAAGCCATTAACCAACAACAATATATTAGTCATCACCAACAAAGTACCTAAATAAGCATGTCGTTTCAATTTAGCTGGAATCACTTACATCAGAGCGTGGAACAAATTTTGGGATCAGGGAATGGAAGATGCCCCTAACGACCTCCAACTCATAAAATTTGAAGAGTACCTCACTACAGCATAATGGAGTTAATTATATTACTCATAACGGGTTTGGCTTTATAGTATGGCAATCAGATTAAAACAATAGAAAACTTTGGAGGAACTTACTCAAGATCATCTGTCTTAGCATAGACGTAAGTAGCGATGTGGCATTCGTTGTAAGTTAGATCCATATTAGCAGTTGGGTCGAAGACCATCTCATGGCTCTACAATCAACAGAAAAATTACAGCGAATCACAGACCATACTTACACCTATGTTGTTAAGATATGCACAGTTTTCATTTTTTTACCATGGGTATGAGAAAGATAGGGGACTCATGCCTTGAGATGAGTTAGGAGGCCTAACCCCTCTCCTGCCCTGACTCAGTCGAGTTATCGACTTTTCCGCTGACTCTGGTTGGATTGGGTTTGTAGCTTCCACGGTAGCTATCAGATGATGGGGCTAGTCTGAGAAAGAAACTGCCTGCTCCACTTTAGGTATCTTGTTTGCGCGCAAGGGTATAGTTGAATGCGCGAACACCTCACAGACGATAATTGTGCAGTCAAGTTGTTCAAAACCTGGAAAGTCATTAAATGCCTACATGATCTACTAATAAATTAGCTTAAATCAAATGCTAGAGGTGTCGTATTCAAAATTATGTGAGACAACTGGAAGACATGGAGAAAACTTGGGAGTTATATATGTACACCTTATCAGTCGACTGTTGCTCGGTGCAGGGGCGCAATATGTTCCCACCGAGGGTCAGCTTAGGTGTGCCAACTTTCCAATGCATCATAGCCCCAGATTGCAACCCCATACGCCTCCACCAACAACCGGAGGTAGGGTAGAGAGGTTCTCATCGATGACAATGTCATCATCATAACCAGGGGAATTGGGGATGATCACATTCCACATGTACCTGGAATCGTTCTCGATAATACCCTTCCCTTTGTCAGCTACATTGGTTAGGTGGATGAAGTTTTGGTTTTTCTGATCCCTTTGACTTATTGCGGCAATAGTTCCCTTGTCAGGGAAGGCATGTAGTTGTCCAACACTGTGATTGTTTTCTGCAAAGCCTGTGATAGCAGTGGTGGATCCTGAAGTCCCGATCAATGAGGTCGCACCGCTTGAGTTTCGCAACTTCACCAAACGTTGAAGTTCACCCAGGTTTGCCTCCAGAGTAAGTGATCTAGATTCGATCCTATGCATGAAAAAAGAAACAAACCTTTTCTTAATGGGTTTCACTAATTTTAATGGTACAAGGCACGAAGAAGACATATGTATTTGAGAGTGAACATGTTCACAGAAGACACCAATACTTCATGAAGACTTCCTTGGGTTGGCTTTCATAAAAATTTAGTTTCGCTTAAAACAGGCCCTTCAAGGTCAGACTCCCATATTATGTACGCTACATGTATTGGGACCAAGTGTTGACCAAAATTTATCCTAAAGTTTAAAACTTTTGTGCCACCCCCATGTACACTTTATGGATAATCACCGTTTATATTTTATTTTACACAAACTCCATTGACCTTACTAAAACAAGTAATCAAACAATGGAATAGGGCATGAACCTCAACTGCGGCCAAGATGCTCCAGAGAACGTCAGAGATGACGCTGGCTCTACCCTATTGACCTTCACTAGTAGTTATAACTCCCTCAAATGGTTGCTATGTTAAACAAATCACACATAAAAGGTCTTAGGTCCGTTACTAAAACAATATCTTCTACAAAAACAACAAATCAATACGAGTTTCCAAGGGTTTACGATTCTTATCGCGTTGACTAGCAACTCTGGGTTGACGTCGATGTTTCCCATGTCGGGGGCTGATTGTGCATTGGTCGGGCACTGAGTCAAGGGAACTAGATTAAATAAACGAAAGAGAACGTTAGTTCGAAATAAACATTCGCATCTTGCTGGGTGGGAGTGCCAAATAAGAATCTCTATTTGGTTAGAGAATGTACCCATTGGGAGCTGATAATCGGTTGGCACAACTTGTTCATCTTCCATTACTGACGACATAGTCAGAAACACAACATCAGAAGTTAGGAACTAGAGAATGGGAAGAAGATATGGAGTATGCGAATGTGGAAATGCAATGTGGGATCCTTATATAAGCAAATTTTGCTCCATACACCATGTAAAGCGTTTTCTTCTCCGGACAAGACGTGTACGGCAGAGCATGGCCTATAGATAGGGTGTGATGACTATGATCCAATCTGCAACCGCTATACTTTTCTCCGTACCCACTAGACTCGGCAAATATCATTTTCTCTCTTCCCATGAAAAGCGGGATTTCGTTCCCGCCATCGATGAGGTCGGGTAGATTGAAAATTGGGTTGCCAGTGTTGCCTTACATAACTCCTCTCTACATTTGTAATGATTATTCTATTCTTGAAGGACACATCATGCCATTTATGCAGCAGATAAAATTTGCCCAAGATTTGCTACCTGCCCTCTTACAATAGGGAGGTTGCTTTTGGCGTTAATCCAGTCATTAATAGTAATTTTCGCTGTTAACTACTCTTCACACCTGCACTGATCACATCTGTGTTAACGTGTCTGTACTACAACACAGGTATGAAGATAAATTTGAATGAAATAATACTAAATTAGGAATTTTCTTAGTTTGTGCAGCATTCTCTTTTGGCAAAATGAAGAAACTGATGTCAAGATAAACTAAAGATAAAACACCATTTGAAAAAAAAATTAACATATCAATCGACAAAAGACAAAAGTTAAAAGTTAGTGAAATTTATGTAAAAAATAAATTTCATATAATCTTATTTTATTTAAAAATATAAATATTATACCTAAATGTATTTGAATTTAATTTAAAAAATTTGAAATTTATTTTTATAATTCAAAAACAAAACTCAACTTCATATTGTCCACCTTCTTATATTTGTGCTAGCGAAATTGAAATGCACACTAATTTTTCGCACTCACAAAGTTTGCCATTTCTCACATGGCGCAGGTGATGGACAACAACAACAACAACCATAATAATAATAATAACAACAATAATATTAAAGGCAAGTAATAATTGTAATAATGCTAATAGTGAATATAATAGTTATGAATAAAAAAATATTTAAATTAACAATAATAATACTGTTTAAATTAACAATAATAATATTAAAATTATAACAAAATAAAATATCACTATAAAATATATTGACATTTTTAACTAACTATGTAAAAATATAATGCTCTTCTATCCGATTAAGATTTTTTTTTCGACAAATGTTCCACTAAACTTAGCATACATATTATTGAATTATTCCTATACGCTTTATTGTTAATTTTTTTTAACTGAAAAATATATTATGTTATTCATTGGTGTGAATAAAGTAAGTATTTATTTTATTGTTGAAATAAGAAATTGGAGGGTCCAACTTGATAATAAAATTTGCCAAATACACAAATCTGACTCTCGAATTTGAGATCTAAAAAAATTTATAATTAAATACAAATCTGACTCAAATTTATGAAATCTGACCCTTAGATTTTTGCTTTTTAAATCTGACTCTCTGATTTCTTTTACTTCACTTCCAGAATTTTGTGATACACTCCTCATTCCATAATGCACCTTCTTCTTCAATATTAAAAATAAAAAGTGTTTATCTTTAACATAAGCTTTTGGCACGCTAAATTGATGTAATCATGTCAAACTTCACAGTTTACTACCGACTTAAATCTAACATTAGCCTAATAAAATACTGACACAGTGTGAAGTAATCATGTTTTAGCCAAACACTCATACCAAAGCCTAATCTAACAATACTAATGCTTCATTGGGTAAAACTTGTTTGGAGAGGTAGGTGTTTGGTAAATTAAGGTAGCGTTTGAAAGAGAGATTGAGACTGAGAGATTAAGATTGGAAGACAGAAACTGAAATAAATCTCAGTATTGTATTTAGTGTAAAAGTGTACAGAACTGAGTTATGTCTTAGTATTTATTTGGTTCAAAATAAAACAAATAATAAAATAAATAAAACGGTTAAATTGCCCTTGCGATAATCAGAGATTTCAACAGGAAAATAATCTTAATCTTCAAGCCACATACTAAAAAATTCAGATTCAGATCAATCAATCAATTGTATAAATTCATACACAAACAACATAGAAATCAATCAATTGTATGAATCTATTCAAAGTTAAAGAAGAGCAGAGAAACCATAAACAATCAATACAGAAACGCAAAGAAGAACAAAAAAATTGTAAAAGATAATTTCCATGAGCTACTTTTAAAAAATAAAGATTTTACTAAACCAAGCCTAAATAATCAGTCTTTCTGTTTGCCTTAAATTAATTACTATCAAAAGAAACTAAATTACTCCTTGCTTAACATGTATTACTCCATGTTTAATATTTGTAAAAATACATCTGCTTTCAGATTGAAGTTTGTAAATGGAAGTTTACGTAAAATTGATTTTGTAAAATTGAATTGGTATTAATGTGATTTATGTTTGACAATTTTTACATTAACATCGATTGTAATAAGCTAAATATTGTTTGGATTATATTATTCAAAATTCCTTTTAGATAAAAAAACTAAAAAAAATAATTTAAATAATTATTTTATTTTATCTTATCATTTTAATTTAGATATTTAAATAAATTTTATTCATCAATTTTATAATAAAAATTAATATTTATTTATTAAATTAAAAATAACATATACTGATTGACAAAATATACTTTATATCAAAAACAACAATCATATATGAATAATATATCAAAATATACTTTATTAAATTATATTATTCATAATTTTCCTATTACTCTCACTACTATTTTATTTAGTTTTATTTTATTTATAACTCTATTGTTCATCTTCAAGAGCAAGCATCATGGCTCTCAGGGCCTCAGCAACCCTGGATCCTTTCCTACCTCCTTAGTAATTACAATAATATGCAAAAACCCCGTTAAGTTTTAGCTGGCTATCACAGGGCCTTGGTCCAATAAAGATTTCCATTTTTTTTTAAGAGCAGTAGGTTAAAGATAATCTCCCTTGAAATTCCCCGTGTGGATCCGGGCTTCTGTGCTGGCTTTCTACTCATCCTATTCCTATTAACTGAATATCAACAATTCATGTTATAACAAAATTATAATAATAAACATAGTATACAACAATTATACTTACAAATTTTAATAGAGTAAAAAAAAAATTTATACAAAATATCATTAAAATACAGTAAAAAGAATAGAATAAAAAAACTCATATAAACAAAAAAAATGAAAATTCTATTAAACATAAAATTATATATACGAAAGATCCGAGTAATAAAGAGGCTACAAAGATAAAAATGAAAAAGCAAAGTTGGTAGGAAGAAAATAATTTCAATCAGTGTCGAACCTAATTTTCTAATTACACAAACTACAACTTTTTGTTTCACGTGAACACGAATTTAAGATGTGAAATTACATATGTCTCCAGAAGAGGAAAAAATAACCAAACACAAAAAATAAGCGTTCAAAAAAGATAACCATTTTTTCGCCTCAATATCTCTAACTAACCATTTTTTCCAATTGTTTATGATATTGGCTGACACACCACGCAGCGAGGAATTCAAAAATTTTTAACTGCGGACAAATACTATACGTATCTTGACCAAAAAAAAATACTATACGTATATTATAATAGAAATTTTTATTATTATAAAATATAATCAAATTTCAAATTATTTGACTAATACATTAATTTTAAAGAACATAATCTAAAATGATAAAATATTATTTAAAATGTCTTTATTTGTTATTTTATATTTAAAAAAATATAAAATAATCTTTTATTGTCAATATAATCAAGTTTCTTCGTTTTAAGAAATAAAATCTTTTAATGTGAAAAAATAAGATCTAAATCACTATTATATTTATAATTTTTATAATATGTGAATTTGTTATCTTAATTTAAATTTAATTAGAACACCATTTTTTATTTTGCCAATCTCTTTTCTTTAAGGATGCNTTTTTTCAACTATATATGATTGTCAAAATAAAAGTTAACTTTAACATAAAAAATATCAATAGATAAACATATTATTTTTAGTTTTAAACAATTTTAAAAAAATAAACACGAATTCTATTTAAGTTTGATCATTCATATTTAAATTGTATATACATCTAATAAAGAATTATCAACTTAATTAGTAGGTTTCAAAAGTTGAATTAAAAAAAACTCTAATAAATAAAATTAAAATAACCATATCATTTCTCGTTATAAATACTAAATATAATTTTTTTAAAATTTTTTTGTCCTTTTCTAATTATTTCATCAATAACCTATGTTTAATCCTCCGTAAATAACATCCTTCAAAAACTTATTTTAACAGTGATCTCAATTAAAATATTCCTAGGACAACTCATTAGAATAAATTAATTGAATAAACATACATCAATATAATAAACTTAACCCATTTTTTGTATTATTATATCAATCTTTATATTTTTAGGTGACATAAGACAATCTTAACTAATTTTCTAGGCCACAAATAAAATTATACTCCAATGTTAAAGAAGAGCTCCATTACTTTGGCCCAACCCACACAAACCTAAGCAATTAATGCTAAGACATTCTCCACTAAATAGCTAGCTGAAACACAAGCCGTTCATACTTCATAAGCCACGCTGGCAATCATACCACCAGAGGTCAGAAATAACATTTCGAACCTTTCTTCTTGGATTAACAGAGCAGCAGGGCAGCTCTCACCGTATTCTACATATTAACATCCTCACATGAAGAATTTATATTTACATCATCATCTTTCATATATTTAATTCATTATTTGGACAGAAAAATTTCACATGTACCAGATCACTTTACTAGTACATTGCTATTCCAAGTACGAACAGTTTTTAAGTTAACCATTTATTTGCTAGCAACTGTGGCAATTACTAAAGGATGCCTGTAATGATTGCCGAAAAGACAAAAAGGCTAATAAGTCTAATATTAATTAGCGACTATGATAGTACCATGAAATTAAGCCAAGCTTGCTTGTGAACGGCTTAAAGTTGTTGAGCCGCACTGGTTCGGGGCTGTCGAGGATGGGCTGCGCATTCAACAATGGACCCTTGAATTTGGGCTAAGTGAGGTTTTGGTGGAGTTAAATCTCAATTTGACCCTGAAATTTGGCTTAATGTTTAAAATAACTCCCACAATTTCGTTGGCCCCAATTAGAACTCCCAAATTTATAATTGTGGTTTTAGCATATCCCTGCGATCATCTCCGTCACTGGAATGCTGGTCTAGCGCAATTGCATGACATGGTGGACACTACTTAAACGACTGCGCATTGGTTTTGCGCGCAAACTCTTTAGTGGAAGAATTTTCTTGATGTTTGGCAACTTATGATCGTCGTAGTGGAAAGAAAGAGAGTTTTAACTCACAAAAAACTGAAACGACGTGGTTTCCAAAGGGTTTGGGCGCGAAACCAATACGCCGTCATTTAAGTAGTGTCTACTGTATCATGCAATTGCATCAAATCAGCATTCTGGTGACAGAGATTATCACAGGGACAAGTTGGAGCCACAATTACAAATTTGGGGTTCTAATTTGGGCCAACGAAAGTGGAGAGGTCATTCTGAGTATCGGGCTAAATTTCAGGGGCCAAATTGAGATTTAACTCGTTTTGGTGAGTTATGTAGTGGTGTTTATTATTTAATAAAAAATTGTCATTTTAACCAACTTAGATAGGTCGAGCAGTCAGTTCACTCGTCTGCTTAAACAAATATCAGGGGTTTAAATCCCGAGCTCAAATCTGCGACGGATTAATCATTGGCCTATCGAATTAAGGAATACCGTGAATGACGAAAAAAAGCGAGAAATTTTGCTCATCATTTAAATATTGTCATTTATTCGGCCTTTAAATTTAATATTTTATTATTTTAATTTTATAATTAATCATGTTTTCTATTTTTAAGGAACCGTTATCATTTTTATTTAATTTATTATTATATTTGTCACAGTAAAACTTGTAACCACTTTCGATGAAATCACGAAAATTTTTAAAATAAATTAAACTCACTTCAAAAATTAAATATACAAACTTGGGAATATAGGTAGCGTTTGGTTGATGTCCATGTTTCAATGACACATGGACATGGTGAGATACGTCTGCTGTTTGGTTTGGTGAGACAGAATTTTGAAGGACATGAAGGACATGAATGAATACGGAGACATTAAATTTGTGTATCTCCAATTTGTTGAGACACTAATACACAACTTGTGAGACACTATTCTTTTACTCTTATTCAATTTTTAAATTTTCTAGATGTGTCCTTCTATCTTCTCAAACCTTTCTCTTTCTTTTTCCTCTTTCAGATTCTACAACCACCTCTTCCTTTTTCACTGGTCACAATCCTCCTCGTTCTGCCTTCTTCAACCCTTACCAATGGACACTCGACTGTCGTCTCTTCCTCTCACGATGACGTTGCCGTCCGATTTGCCGTTCACTGTCACATTACTCCGCCTATTCATGGACACACATTCCTCTATGTTCTGCCTCGTCTCTGCCGTCGAGACTGCCTCACCACACTCCTCCTCTTTTAGATCCGTTCTGTCTCTCCACACCCTCCATATCCAAACTTCACCTTCCAGATCTGCTCTATCTCTCCCTCTTTCTCTCGATTTGCCTTTTTGGGTTCTTCCTCTGCTTCTTTTTCTTCAAGTAGTTGTCTCCTCATTCTCTTTTCTGCTATCTTCTTCTTCTGATTTTTCTGCTTCTTTCTTGCAATCATCTTTGTTTTCTTCTCTTTCTTTGGGCACTGGTTTTCTATTTTCTTCAAGAAAAAATTGTACATTTAATTTTTTATTTATTTAAATTTTGATTAATCTTTGATAAATTCTGGACTTTGGTTTTCTATTTTTTTTTCAAGAAAAATTGTATGAATGATAATTTGAGATGATATTGAAAAAAATACTGAAAGAAATAAAAATTTAATGGTGATGATGTGCAGTGTTTGGGGTGATGGGTGTGCAGTGATGGTGGTAGAATTTGTGGTTGAATGAATGATAATTCAATCTTTTTCAAATATTTGTGTGTCTTATTCATTATTTTCGCCAAACATAATATATAGACACATATTTTATGTGTATGTCTTTAATGTTTGTGTCTTTGTGCCTATATCTCATCCTATACATCAACCAAATGGAGTCATAAAGAACAACATAAACACGTCTAAAATAAAATGAATAATATAAACACATTCAAAATTCAGTATTGACACATTTAAATTACTTAATATTACAAGCTCCAAATCAAACAGATGAGCGCAAAAAAAATTATCACAAACATATTAAAAAAACGAAAAAACCACAGACACATATAATATTATGCATAAAGTGAGAAGATAGAACTTTTTATTAAACAGAGAAAAAGAAAAAAGGAGAGACTAAGAACTCTAATAATCTAGAAAATGTGAAGGAGGTAACAAATTTTAAATCAAATAGAATAGTAAAAAAAAAATTGTCAATACAAACACATCCAAATACCTATGTTTCTGGCGTGGAGAAATGTGTCGCGGAGGAGGAAGTGGCGTGTAGGAGAAGCGCAGCGACGAGGAGGAGCTTGTCGCGAAGAAGGAAGCAGTGATGAGGATGAGCGCAGCGCGGAAGAAGCGGTAATGACGATGAGGATCGCAATACCTAGATTTTGTTGTTTTAGGAGGGAGGTGTGTTTTGGAATTTTAGGGATTTTTTTATGTGTTAGTATTTAAGGGTCTAAAATAAATTTGAATACTTGAAATTAAATTTTTGGATTTTAATCTTACTTAAACTGTTTTTTAAATTTGTATTTTAAATTTGAAAAAAAAGACACTAAATTTATTTAAATATATTTGTTTTATTTTTTTAAAATTAATATAATAAAAAATGACTAAAAAAAATTTTAAAAATACCTAGTTAAATTGAAAAAAAAAACATTCAATATTTATGGAAAGTAAGGCAAGTCAACCAAAAATAAAAAAATTGAAATTTTAGATATTATTTAAACTATTGATTTCTTGGCCCCTACGATTACCGTTTATTGAGGTGGGTTGTAATATAAAATCCCAAGTATTTTTAAACAAGGTTTAGATTTGCGATGCACATTATGTAAAAGTAAAATACATATGTATTTGGATAAAATATATAAATTAATATAAATTTTAATTATTATGCAAGTAAAAATTTATAAATAAATTTTGCTATTAATAAAATTATAAAAATATGAACATAATATATCATTATCTCTATTTTTTAAGTAGTCATTTTTTTATATTAGTTTTTATTTTTATTTTTTGTTATATTCAAATATTACGGTATAAGAATGAAACTATTAAATACAATATAAATATGAACATAATATGTCATTAACTGAAAGTAACATTCATTTTCATGAATCATGACGCTATGTATTGTTTTTAATATTATTCTTACCACTAAATAATATTAAAAGATGCAAATCGTTGAAAAAAAGTTGTGATATATAAGTGACAAAGATAATACATATATGATGAACACAATTAGGTAATAAAACATAAAAAAAATTGTAATGACACATATTATAAGTTTTAGGAGTTGGTCATCTAACATCTATGTTTAAATAAAGAACTATATATCATTATCAACTAAATTTTTTAAATAATTGTGTAAAATATTAGTTAGGATGAAAAAAAATAGTAAAGATATAAGATTATGTGAAAGAAGATAAAGTAAATGTGTAAAGTGAATATTAATTTATATAGTAAATATGAATAAAAGTGAGAATAAAAAGATAAAATGAATTAAATTTTATTAACCAGTTTATAAAAAGAAATAATATACCAGGGATGATTCTAAACATAGTATTGTAAGGATAATTGTTTTCACTATAATTTAAAATTTTTTTAAGTAGTATATGATGAAATTATTTAATTTTCGGTACTTAACATTCAATTTAAGAACTTTATATTAGATGTTCGTCAGAAGAATCAATTTTTAAATTTAAACAAGATTGATGTTCTTTCTTAAAAATCGACTCAAAATAATATTATTTATCTTCTTTTGAAATTAGCTTTAGTTTTTTCATAACAACTGTATTAATTGAAAGAACATTTCTAACTATGAATATCAATAAGAGTCGATTTTTAATTGTATTGGAAAGTGAATCTCTAAATAATTGTTTAGTGATATATATAAAAAGAGAAAAATTTTGATTGTACCGTCAAAGAAAAATTACTTAATTTTTTAAAAATATAAAATCTAAGGAAATAAAATTTTAAATTATACGTTATTATTTAAATTACTATTTTAGTGTTTGAATTTATAAATTAAATATTTTGAAAATTAATCACATTTTACAATAACAAAATATAATTATAACGACAATCGTGCTATATGTAGATAAAAAATAACTATTCGTATAAAATACATATTAAAATATAAAATACATGTTGAAAATAAATTAAATAATACATGTATTTATACACAAATACATAATAATTAATAGATGATTTGATAATTGATTTTTTATGTACATATAATATTTTTAATATAAAAATTATTATCATATTATATAAAAAAAAATTTATTGTCAAAATTTTTTGGATCTGTGTCTAAATATAACCATTAAAGACATAGAGTAATATATATAGAAATAAAAAAGTAAAAAGAGGTGAAAAGGCTAAACACTACATACGAAGGAAAAAAATAATGCGATAATAAAAAAACTATAAAATAACAATTCCACCTAAATATTTATTATGTGACAATATTAAAAGCTATTTAATATGTCAAGAGCTCATTATGATATCACTTAAATTTTCTTTTTGTATGTTATAAATAAATAGATTTTTGTAAAAAAATTGTTTTTCAAATATGACATACAATATTAGAATTTAGATTATTAATNNNTTTATATATAGATAAATATTTTTTTATATCATTATAAACTAAGTTTATAAATGATAGGACAATTTTATAGAAAACCTAAAAATTTATATGTGTTCACGTATTATAAGTTTATAACACTATTTTAGTTCTTTTTATATATTTTAATAAACATATAATAGATTAAGGTGCAAGTTAGGAGGCATTTTAAATTTAATTTCTTTTATTTTTTTTCAATGTTTTTTGTTTAAATTCCATGAAAATACCCATGAGCTACATATCCAATTTTTGTTCACATTTCCGTGGCTCATCAAATAAAAGAAAATTCACTAGCCCAATATTTCTGTTAGCTTCCCTAAACTGCCAACTAGCCGCTATCAAAGAATGGCTTCCCACAATGAGAGAAACAATTGTCTCTGTCCACAAGGTAATTAGCAATGATATCTTTTTGATTTAAGATATTACAGGTCAAAAAATTCCTCTACACTCTTCTTTTATTAAATGTATCCTGCCACTCAATTATGGTCAATAGAATTCTTCCATATAAATCTTTACGTCTATGAACAATAGAATAGCAATATACCAATAAAGTGATATGATACATGTAAAAACCCTTTTTTTGACAGGAAAAAAAACGTTTTTCAATTATAGAAAAGTCAAACGGCAATTACAAATATTAAAGAATTATCAATTCTACATAGATAATAAGAAGATAGATATCCTATATATTGAACTAAGATCTGATAGCAAACTCAACATTTGATTACTAAAAATTTTAATAAAAAAAAACAGAGACTAAACAGAATCTTTTTTATTTCTAAATCTACACATATGTGTTGTAAGCTAATAAGATACATCTTCTTCTTCTCCATATAAATCTGAATATTTTTTGAATTTGAAAGTTTTCCTGTAAACAAAACTATTCCTTCATAGAATTTTCCTTCAAGATCTGAAAAGATCTGTATTACCAGAACACCACCAGCAACTATAACGGAAACTAAAACGCCACCATAAATAAGGGGGAAAAACCACATATAGGTTATAAAAATAGGAACACAGAACTAAGTTCAAGTTTGAAGGAAAGTTATTTTAGATCTGGATCTCAAATCTAAATCTCTAAAAGAAAAGTAGAAAATAGAAACAAAACAAGAAATAGGAAGTAAAGAGAAAAAAGAGAAGAAGTTAAAGAGGTGACGGAACAATGTGGGCGGAGGTGGAGGAGAACAGAAAACAGAAGAGAAGGAGAAAGGAGGAGAAAGAAGGGAAAGCAAAGGATACAAGAAAAGAGAGAGGTTAAGCAGACAGGAGCAAAGGAGAAGAGGTTATGAGAGATAGTAAAAACTTTTTTATTTAAAAGTTAGATAATCATTGATTTACTAGTATATCCATAAAGTATACTGGCACATGTAAAAATCTTTCTATATTTTTTAACCACTTATTTTTACTATAAGTTTTTTAGCCATTTTGCATGGTATATATGTAGATATAAATCCTACTCTCCAAGTTTTATAAATTGATACAGTTTGTAATTTCATATAAAATTACATATAGGTTGAACTAAAGTTCTGAAAATCGGTTTGAATCGAACGGTCGAATTGGTTAAACTGTGAACCGATACAAAAACGAATCAATCAAATATTAAAACCATAAATTTTAAAAACTTTTTTTTGAATTGTTGAACCGGTCAAGAACCAATCGGTCGAACCGAGCCGTGATTCAGCCGGTTTTTTGAATTTTGCTGAAACGCTGTCGTTTTTGTGGAGAGGATTCCCACCCTAACTTCAGAGTTCAGCCCTAACTGAAACGCGTTCTTTGCCTCTCTCACACTTAGCCACTGTCCAGAGCTTCTCTCATCGACCTCCTGCTCTTCCCTCACTCCCTCACTTCCGTCCAACCACGGCCTGCTACCGTCGCGTCGCAACTTCCAACTTCGAACAGCCACCGCCTGCTCCCTCACTTCCCTTCCATCGCGCAGCAAACGTCGCAAACTTCCTTCCCTCCATCGCGCAACCCCCCCTTCTTCCCCCAATCATTCGTGCACTCCCTCGGGACCTCTGAAGCAAAGCAAAACCCTAGCCCTTCATCGCCGCCGCCGTCCCCAGGCCTCAGCGCTGCCGCTGCTTCCTCTTCCTCGTGTCGTTTTCATCTTCGCTGGCTTCTCCGCACGGAACCCAGGTTAGTGGCCCTGCTTTCATTCTTCGCCTCCGCTTCTTCCCTTTAATTTCTGAATGTTCGGTCTTCTTCTTCGTTTGAAGTTCTGAAATTGTTGTTCGTTTTTGTTCCATTTTTCTTGTAATGTTTTGTAAATTGTAATTGCCTGCTGCTGATGGATCTGTCTTGTATTTGCTGGTTGCTGATGGCTGTAAATTTTTTTTTTTCAAATTTATTGATGGCTTGTTGGCTCTGTTAGTCTGTTGCTTTCAATTCTTTGTTCTGTTACTGATGGCTCGATGGCTCTGTTAGTTGCTGATGGCTCTTAATTTTTTTGTTCAAATTTACTGATGGCTTTGTTTGTAGTTGCTGGTTTTGCTGGGTGAAGGTTTAGTGTTTTGGAATGTTTTATAATGTGCTAATGTTTGTAATTGCTGGCCTTGTTTGTAATTGCTGGGTGAAGGTTTAGTGTTTTGTGATTATTGGTTAATTTTTTGGTTTAGTGTTCTCTCTTTTTCAGATTTCCCGTCTCCCTGTATTTTTGCGTGTTGCTGAATTGGTAATCAATAAATTTGCCTTTTTGCTGTAAATCGGGACTTTACTAGGATTTGTTAAATTTGTTGCTGTAACTTGAATTTGTTGCTTCCCAGTCACAGAATCAGAACAGAATGCTCAGTCAGTGCTTGATTGATTGGCTTTGTTCACTGATTGTATTTGATGATAAATTTTAAATTGATAACTTTTAAATTTTAAATTTGCACTGCCTATGTTACTGATTCACTGTTCTTCCAAGTCACTTGCTATGGTTGTTCTCTGAGTCAAGGCTTTGTATGTGTGTGTGAGAACATGTGATAATGTTGAATGCTGTTGCATCTAATAGGAGTTCTTGGAGTACCCTCATCTTTGGTCCTTTGTAATTTATTTATTATTTTATTCTAAAACGGTTTTTCCGGTTGAACCACCAGTTGGACGGTTGAACCAATGAATTAGTGAACCAGTGACTAAAGCGGTTTGATGACCGGTCCGGTTTTCAGAACATTGATCCAAACTACGTGATTCCCCGATGGATGCCGCAATTCGATTGCAAAAGCGAAACTCGAAACCTTATTGTTCTTGATGATGTCCGGTCTCTGCATTTTTCTTTTGCTTCTACTCAGTCACATGCTTCGTTTTAGGACTCTGCATTTTTTATTTCTGCATGTTTGATTTTTTGCATAGTTAGGCTTTGATTATAGCATCAGATTTAGCTTTGATTTACGTCTTTTATTTGATTATAGTTATTTCATTTTTATTTTTGCTCTTGCTCACTTTCTTTCTAAAAACTGTGCATTATGGTGAGAAGAAGAAGAATTAGAAGTTGCTGAATCTTATTTTTACTTTGTGAATTTAATTAGATTTTGGTTGCTGAATTTGTTTGTAGCTTGAGTATTTTGACATAATTAGTTGCTACTTTGATTTTGAATTTCTAATTTTTCGGTATTGATTTGATTTGATTCTTTTTTTCTTCAATTTTAGTCACAGATTTAAGATCAAAGGTTGCATTTATCTCGCTATTCTACCTCTGGAGAATAAGAAAGTTACTAGCAGGGTACCAATTTTCTTATTCTTACTATTGTTGTTGTTGATCCTTTGCTTTTACTTAATTTCTCATTTCTAAGCTTGTTTTAGTTCATCAGTGGTAATTTTTTCCCATGCTATTGTTGAATAAATCCAAATCATCTGAGCAATTTGCCAGTAGCTCCTAGAAATTAGAAAAACTTGTTTCTTGCATGAATTGAACCTTTGGGTTCGGTCTATATGCATGCTTAATTCATTGCCTGAATTTGTTTATAGCATAGTTGAGGTTTTGATTAATAGCATGAGTTTTAGCTTGCTTTAGGTCTTGTATTTGATTATAGTTGGGGTTTCATTTTATTTTTTGTTTCTTTTACTGATTTGTATTTTTCTTCCTTTTAAACAAATGTTGTTTTGGCTTATCGTTGCATCGGACTCAATTTTAGTTGCTGAAGTTTGATTTTGGTTAATGAATTTATTTCATGCTGTCATATCTAGTTTTATGTATAATGTCTTAAGGGTTATTTAATTTCATTCCCTTTGTTGTTCTAACATCATCTTGAGCGGCTCCCTTTGCTATTCAATCAGCATTGGAAAATTTCGTTGCATCTATATTATTATTTTTTAGCAGTAGATTCAAATCTGAGACTAACCGCATCACATAGATTTTGTAAATTGCCAACGTATAAAGTTTAAAAAATCAGTCTACCGAAGATCTAAGTTGTTACATGAGTCGAAAGAGACAAGGACTGCTAGAGGATCTTCTACATTTTCTTGAATGAGATTTGTCAATAAGAAGTGATACAATGAAGTTATCATCTTTATAGGACATTGTTATGATGAATGAGCGGTTTCAAAAATTGATCACCGATAAAGAGAAGCTTTCAAGTTTCAAGATTTTTAATGCAACTCACCCAAGAATTTTATTGATTATGAAATGGAGGTTGCACAATAGATTTTACTTGGCAATTTTTGGATTTATTGAATCTTACAAATGGTTTATGCCGCATATGAAGGAACGGATTTGGATCTTTTAAATTTTGAATTTCACTTTAGAAGGTAAAGTGTGATCTTTCACAATTTATTTTATAGGTAGGACCAAGAAAAAATATGAGAGAAATTATTCAAAGGTATTTGTTGCTGAATTTGTTACTTCCCAGTCACAGAATCAGAACAGAATGCTCAGTCAGTGCTTGATTGATTGGCTTTGCTCACTGATTGTATTTGATGATAAATTTTAAATTGATAACTTTTAAATTTTAAATTTGCACTGCCTATGTTACTGATTCACTGTTCTTTCAGTGCTTTTTGTTGTTGTTAATCATTGTGATGAGCTTTGTTAAAATTTGTACTACCTATGTTACTGATTTGTTCCTTCAGTGCTTTTTGTTGTTGTTAATCATTGTGATGAGCTTTGTTAAAATTTGTACTACCTATGTTACTGATTCACGGATTCATCCCTCTTGTTAAAATTGGAACGAAAGCTGATTGGGACTTTTTCTTCTACTTAAGGTATGAATCAGAATGATGAGGCCAAGTTTTGAATGGACAAGGGTCAACGGACTATAATATATATTGAATTTGTGACATTAGAAGGGTGTAATAATAACAATAATGGAGTCATGTTATTTGAATATTGAGGTTTAACATTTAAACTCTCAGCTTCTCAGCCCTGATTGATTCTTCTTCTCAGGCAATTGAATCGAATCAACCAGGCCTTCCTTTTCTTTTTCTTTTAGTTGATTCTTAATTTTTCTAATATATGTAGCTTTCTGAATCAAGTGGATCAGATTATGTAGTTTTCTTGATTTGGGATATTTTCGGAGACGCATTAGAAGAGTTATTTTATTATTATGTTTGCTATAAAAATATTCACATGTTGTGTATGCTTGTGATTGTTTCGGTGTTTACATTTTCTTTCCAAGTCACTTGCTATGGCCTATGGTTGTTCTTTGAGTTAAGGCTTTGTATGTGTGTGTGAGAACATGTGATAATGTTGAATGCTGTTGCATCTAATAGGAGTTCTTAGAGTACCCTCATCTTTGGTCCTCTAATTTATTTATTATTTTGTTCTAAAACGATTTTTTCGGTTGAACCACCGGTTGGACCGGTTGAACCAATAAACCAGTGAACCAGTGACTAAAGCGGTTTGATGACCGGTCCAGTTTTCAGAACATTGGGTTGAACCAAAACAATATAATTTTTCTTGATAATCGTGATCCATTTGACAGATCCAATTTTTAATCTTTATTATTCATTTCCTCAATTGTGTCTTCCTTTCTTCATCATTATACGCCGTCATCCCTCACCTCTCTGCAGCCATCCCCCCTCGCTACTCTCCCTTCTCACTGCGTTATTCCCTCTGTTTGCGGCGTCCATACTCTTCTCCGGCGCAATTCTCCTCTACGCTGCTACTCCGTGCTCTCCTCTCCGCTCGCGTCTGCTGTGCCGTCCCCCACCTCGTCCGCTGCTCCGCGCTCTACATCGTTGCTTGTCGTCCGCTCGAAAGAAGCCTTCGTCTGCCGTCGACAGCGTCGCCGCTGCAGCCGTCGGTTGTCCCTCCTCCTCCTCCACTTCAGGTTGGATACTCTCCCCCTCTCAGTAATCTATTGCACTAAAGGTTTATTCTGCATTTTTTGTGCTTGTTTGTTTTGAATCTCGGTGATTTTCAGCATGCTTGTGCTTTGAGCCTTGCTTGATTTTCCGCAGCTGCAGCATGCTTGTGCTTGTTTTGTGCATTTTTTGTGCTTGTTTTCCCCTGAATAAGCATTAAGGAACTAAAAGCTTTTGATTAAAAAAAAATTATTCAATAGGCTAAAAATTTCAAAAGAAATTTAATAGTACAACTCTTAATCTGAGCTCCTAGTAAAAATTATTTTGAAATTATTTGGGTGGCTAAGCCTTCTTAGTTGGTAATGGCTTGGCTAGTGTGCACGTATACAAGTTTTAAGCTTTTAAGTCATTTGAGCGTGCAAACAATGAATTAATTGTGATTTGGATTAATTTAGTTTGGTGCATTTTAAGGGTTAGTGAGGTTAGAATTTTGGTTAGGCAAGTTCAGATGGAAAATCAATAGAGTTGTTCCCTATTAATATGTGTTCACATGATAAACGTTTGGTCTTAAGCTATATCTGAAAAATTATCTATTTTAGTATCTGTTGTTTATGGTGCCAGAAAATGATTGTTCTAATGAAGAAGTAAAAAAGCTTTTGTAGCTGGTGCATGTAATGTATATAGTGTGTGGTTATTGAATTCCAAAAATAGTGTGGTAAAAGAAGTGTTTTTTTTCCTTTGGAAAAATAAAATTAAATTCCAATCGTGATAGTATTATAAATTCTTCATCTATTCTGCAGGTTGATGTAATTGATCAACGGTATCTCTTATCTTTTTCTTTGTGTTTTTTAATGGAACTTGTTATTCATTTTTACGATGCTAATGTGTGAACACATATTAAGCTCGACAAATTACAAATCTTTATGGTTGAGCAAAGAGTATTAGTCAACCACATGGTTTTGTTAGAAGTCAAAATCCATCAAGAGAAATTAAGTCTTTATACTTTAAATGGTGTTTTGTTTATGATGTATGTTGACACATTTATGTATTTCGTTTTTTTAACAGAGAACTTGAAGTTGTTTGTTGGAAGTTATAACCCCACTTATCACTTTATCACTCCTTTTCTTCCCTCCCCGTGCCGTCACTTCGCAAAGCAATCTCCACACTCCATTACTCCAGTCACCCACAAATCCTATCACCCGTTCCCCCCACAGTCCCTCACTTCTTATTCTTCTTCTTCAACCATCACCACGAGCAAGCCAGTTATGCTGTTGCCATGACAACGCTGTGAGTCCGTCACGCCATCCCTATTGCCATAGCTATGTCCTCTGTTCGCGCGCTCCTATCTACTTCACTTTCCCATTCACCATTGTCGTCGATGTTTCTTAATTCCAGTCCCTCAATGGAGATGTTTCAGGTAGTTTTTTTTATTATTATGCTGTTTTATTTTATGATTGTGTTTATGATGTTGTTCTGTTATGCATTTGGGTTGCTGTGAAGGATATGAATTCAAATGCGATTAAGTCAAATTCTGGTTTTACTTTCGGTTGCTGAGAAGCATACTATTTCGTCTCTGTTTCTTGGGTTTTATTAATGAAACGTTTTTAATTTCCAGAAGTAAATGAGTTCAAATGTCAAATTTATTTTCCTTAAAGTCAAATGCCGATTTTAATTTTCAGATGTTTTGCATTCATGCTTTGAAGTCTTAGCTTTCACATGAAATTGTTGAATACTAGAATGTATACATCTAGCATGCTAATTTTCTGTTTACGAGTATTAGATATTAAAATTAACTTTGTATTTTCCCATAATTTTCCCAACTCATTATGTTGATTCCCAGCCCACTATCAGTTATTCTTTTTCATTTAGTGCGACATTGTGCAACTCATGTTTGATGTTTTGCAGTTATAACTGTGGGCATTTTAGAATATTTTATGTCATATTTTTTGTTGAAAATATAAAATGCACATAGGACAGCTGGAACGGTTTTTTTACACCAATGTTACATAGGACAAGTTTAAGACAGAAAACCGATATGATCAAATCCATTCCAATTCAGTTCGGTTTGGCAGCTTGAAAAAACAGGATCATTTCACCCTGAATTGAACAGATTTTGTTTATGTTGTTTTACTTCCATTGGTTGCAGTTGTGTACATATAAACGACCAACTTATGATCATCGAGTTTTGAGGACTTCACTTAGTTGTAAGTGTTCTTATCACTTATCTCTCTTGTCTTTCATGGTATTAGTTCTCTTTTTCTAAAAACTACTTAATTGTTTTTCTCACTTGATATCTAGTGCTTGTTTATATGCAATTGTTTTTATTTAAAAAGATCTTTATATATATATGCCATGGCAGTTTCCTACACACATTAGTACCTTTGTTAGTTGAGTTGTGACGGAAGGACTAATGTGATTCATAGTTTTAAAACTCCTAACTTAGGGGCTAATTGATTTTCGGGTGAAAATTCATTTACCAAATTGAGTCTTATCTCAACAAACAGTGTTGATTGTTTATCTTTGTATAGATGCCCAAAGAAGATTGGTATGCATACCCAGGAAGCACCGAAATGCTTTGTGGGTATCTTTTTGTCCCAACGAGGAGTTATGTAGGCCTCATTGTAGTTGCAATTTGCGCTATCAGAATAAACATGCCAGAGACACGGTTGCAAGATGCGAACTTGCAGCAGCGGGAGATAGTCACTCATTGTCAGGTATAAAAATCCTTTGATCAGATTTCATGTGTAGCAACAATAATGTTTAAATGGAATGCCAATTCACCTATTGGTGTTTGCTTAATCAGCGAATCTGAAAATGGAATCAAAAGTTAGGGGAGCTTGTTTTTATGCTGTCACCGCCCTTTCCGCCGTATTTCTTTTTGTGCTGATGCTGGTTGGACATCCATTTGTACTACTATTTGATCGTCAACGAAGAAAATTTCATCATTATGTTGCCAAAGTCTGGGCTTCACTCACAGTTGCTCCATTTTATAGAATAAAATTTGAGGGGTTGGAGAATCTGCCACCTCCTGATACACCTGCTGTGTATGTTTCCAATCATCAGAGTTTCCTTGACATATATACTCTTCTCACTCTAGGAAGAAGCTTTAAATTCATAAGCAAGACTGGGATATTTCTCTTTCCGATAATTGGGTGGGCAATGTTTCTTCTAGGCACCATTCCTTTGAAGCGCATGGATAGCCGAAGCCAGATGGTATACTTCTGCGATTGACGCTGTGGATAATTTTAACTTGTTCTTGTTGATTCAGTACCAATGTCTTCCATGAATTTATTTCTAAATTGTGTTTATATATGATTTTCAAAGTCACAGTTCTGTTATGCTTCTTCACATATAGGATTGTGTTAAACGATGCATGGATCTTATCAGGAAGGGAGCCTCAGTTTTTTTCTTTCCAGAGGGAACACGCAGTAAAGATGGAAAACTAGGTGCTTTCAAGGTTTATATCTCAACTCATGTAATGATTTTCATCTGTCTATAATCATGTTTAAGGATGCAAACAATTTTAGGTTATTCATTAATGACCAATGACCAACAGTTCCCTAATGTATTTTAGTTTTTCATTTTGAGTAAATGGACAAAAGTACATATGAAAAGGTTTGTGGTAGACATAAGTACATACAAAAGATTGTAAATATCAAAGTATACTCGAAATATTGTTTTCGATGGACAAAAATGCCATGCCGTTAGTGGGTTAAAGGCCCGTGGTATACTTTTGTCCATCGAAATAAATCTTTTGGGTGTACTTTCATATTTACCAACTTTGTTTGTATTTTTGTCTATGTCAAACTCTTTCATGTGTACTTTTGTCCATTTACTCTTACTTTTTAATTCTTTTTCATTATGGTAAATTCTTAAGGGGGGATGTTGAATTTTACACCACATGCTAACTTACCTATAGCAAATTGAACCCCAATCTACTGGTTATAAAATTTATCAGCAACAAAGCCTTATCCTCTTGGGTGGTGTTAATGTTAAGTATCTAAGGAAAGTGAAAAAACCACATCATAAAAGCTAGCTGTTGAGGGAGAAAAATCACTCTCTTTACATACAACATCAAGCATTCCATACTACCTAATATGAGACTTTGGACACCCCATAATACCCAAGTCTCTAACAATACACCGCCCTTGGAGAGCCCACATCCTCGGCGGCTTCACTCTTCGACACCGACCCAGTGGTAGCAACTTTGCTACCCGCTATCAGCATCTGGCCTATAGGTAGCACTTTTCATGGCACCAACAACCAAGGCTTTGATACATTTGTAAGTACCTAAAGAAAGTGGAAAACAACACCTTAAAAGCTAGCTGTTAGGGAGAAGAACCACTCCTTAAATATAACATGAAGCATCTCATGCTATTCGATGTGGGACTTTAGGCACCCCATTATACCCAATTCCCTAACAGTTAACTTCATAGATCAGGCCATCTCACAGTTTAAATTCATCCTATTTTTACTTAAATCGCTTTTAATAGTATCATCCAAAGTTTTCTTGGGTTTCTTTCCACTTCGGGCTATTCAGACATGTTTGTGTGCAAGATTTTGTCAATGAACTAATTCTAAATTGTGTTATAATTATTTGGGGATTTTCAGAAAGGTGCCTTCAGTATTGCTGCCAAGACAAATGCACCAGTTGTACCAATAACCCTTATTGGAACTGGTCAAATCATGCCAGCTGGAAGAGAGGGTATAGTAAACGTAGGTTGGGTCAAAGTTGTTATTCATAAACCTTTAGGTGGGAAAGACGCTGAAATGTTGTGCAAAGAAGCTAGGACGACAATCGCAAGTGTATTGTAATCACTCAAACCTGAGAGATGCTATGCATGAGTTCTTTTTCATTTCTTCCCTGTTACATAACTCGGCAACTTCGAGGGGAAAATCCCATAGCCACATTTGCATTTGTGGGGTCATGAATTAGAAACTTTAAAAGAAATTAAAGAGGGATTGTCATCCCTAATGAGAGGATTCTGATCCCAACTATAATCCTATGTTTTTTATTTGAAATCATAGAAAATTTATATTTTATAGAATAATCTTTTTATCACGCAATATTTCTTGAATAAATTTTAACAAAAGTTAAAATTAATTTTGCAGTAAATAGAAGGGATTATGGATTTTTTGTATACTAAAAACAATTTAAAATTGGTGCAACGATAACCATTTTGTTGGTGTTTAAAATTTGGAGCGTTCCCAGTTTGTTCAGAATCTTAGTGTCATGAAGAAATGACCAATTTAATTTCTGTATCTTTTAAGACCTATTTGAGACGTTTGATTTTTTAAAGATTATTGTGATCTTTTTGTAGCAATTCATTCTTGTCTTTTATGCTATGTTTGTTTGAGTGGAAAATGGAAGGAAAGAAAAGGGGGGAAAGAAAATGGGAAAGAAAATGATTATTTTTTATTGTTTGGTTGAAGAGGAAAATTGAGGGGAAAGAAAATGGATGGAAAAAAAATTGGTGAGCGCCCCACCAATTTTTTTTCTCTCCAACGTTGGAAAGAAAATGGAGAGAAAACTAATGTTTCTCTCTCTACTTCCAATACTACCCCTTCATTTTTTTTAATATATATTATAATATAAGGGTAAAATTGTCTTTTTATAACATTTCTTTCCTTCTTATTTCCTTTCAACCAAACACATCTAAAGAAAATAAAAATCCACTCAATTTCTTTCCTTTCCTTTCTTTCCTTTCTATTTTCTTCCTCTCTATTTCTTTCCTCTCAACCAAACATAGCCTTAAGGTCTTGTAGTTATAGGCATAGAAGTATTAAATATTGGTTGGATACACACCTCTTTCATACTATAATTTAAGTTTTGTTCTAAGCATACTAGTAGAAAGAGAAGCTTTTTAAATAGTTAATTTGTTGAGTACGCCCATTAATGTCTTAGAGCCAAAACACATATATCGGTTTTGTGAATGCATTTTTGAAGTCAATCATTTGAGCCTTTTGATAAATGCATTTTCTAATTGAACTTGATTGATTAAAACATGTATTTTAGGTTTTTAAAACTAGTATTATTTGGAAATACTGTATGTAATTCACAATGATAATGTATCAATGTAATTACACCAAAACACATACATCAAAATTTTAATTTAATAACTCAGCCATCAACATTATACAAACTTCTCATCTCATAACTCAATGGAAAACCTCTATATATAACTCAATGATGCATAGTTAATTTTTTGAGCAATGCTAGGTGACGAAAAAGTTAATATATTTTTTTCAATATTTAGTTAATTTTAAATATTAAAGATTGAATTTTAAATTTTAATAAAATAAAAATAAGATATTTATCTAAAATATTAGTCTACTAACATTTCTCTTAAATATATTCATTATTTATTCAAACATGTCAAATTATTTAAATAATTATTATCTATTATTTTTATATGAAAATTTTTAAAATACTGGTAATTTTAGGCCCTTAAAATCATGCAAAAAATTGAAAAATTCATGAAGAATAAGAATGATATCCAAAGCAATGGGTGTGTAAGCATCATAATGTGTGTATGCATCCTTCGGCGCACATGCCTCAATTAATAAAGCACGTGGACGAGAAATGCATAAGAAACTCAAGGAGGTAACTTAGGGAGAGTTTAGATTTAATTTTGGTATATTTTAGTTAGCTTTTTTAGAGTGAGAATCTTTCTTTTTTTCTCTAAAATTAGAATTAGAATTAGGATTAGGTTTAGGTTTAGTTAGTTTATGTTAGTTTCATTTTAATTTCAATTAATTCTTGCAAGAATCCAGCATTAATTTTGTTTTCTTCTAGTTTTTTTTATATTTTGTTTTTATGAATGCTTTTTATGCTTTATGTTAAATTTTTTATTTGATGTTTAATAAAATATTTATTTTATGGATATTGTTTATTTATGTTTTTTTATGTTAATTTTATGTTTATTGTAAATTTGGTGATGATTAGAAATAGATTTTAGTTAATTGCAAATTTATGTTTTATGATACACATAAAGTGTTTGACAATATTTGAACTTGTTACGAAGTAGATTCTTACATTTGGTTTGGAGTTAAGAAATAAGGTGATTTTGAGTCACTTTTACTCTAATTGATTGATAATTAAGAGTTGTTGATTAACCTTATTTTTACTAATACTAATTTTTTATTAAATTTAATTAGTAAATTAGTTAGAATTTATAATTAAGATAATCATCGTCGTTGATAAACTATAATTTTTTTGGCTTATCTTGTGTTTAATTTAGTGAATTTTATCAACTTTTTTCACACTTATAATAGCATGGTTTTATAATTTTTTTTACTAAAATAGCATAGTTTTATAATTCTCCCTAATTTGTACTTAAGAGTGAAAACATGCTTTTTAGACTTTAATATTGTTAATTTTAATTTACTTTAATTCCATTCAATGCCTTAATACGTTTGTTGAAGGGATCCCAAGGTTTATAAGGGAAGGATAGAATGGAAGAAATGAAGGAAAAGCGCAAAGTGGAGAACTCATGAAGAAAGGAGCATTTGGAGGATTCATCGCGACGTGTACACGTGATTGACGCGTAAGCGTGGCCGATGCGTACGCGGGGCCAACGCGTACGTGTGATAAGCGGCACGTGACTCATTTAAAGGCAAAATGGTGGGGGCAATTTTTGAGCCATCCAGGTCCAGATTCAACTCAGTTCTGATGCTATTAAACCCAAGGATTGGGGAGAATGAACCATTCATTCATACACACATTAGTTTGAGATAGATGTAGAATTCTAGAGAGAGAGAGGCTCTCTCCTCTCTCTAGGTTTTAGGATTCTTAGTTTTATTTCTTAGATCTAGATCTCAATCTTCCTTCAATTTAGTTTTTCTTTACTTTTATTTGTTCTAATACTTTAGTCCATTTACTTCTCTTGTTAATTTCTTTATATTGTTAATTTTATTTCATGAATTCTCTTGTCAATTTCAATTTTCTTTTAATGCAATTTTTATTTTTCCATGTCCTTTGATGTCTATCTTAGTTGCTATTATTAATTTCTTGCTTATGTTAGTTATGGCTTTCATTAATTCTTGCAATTTATGATGGTTATTTTTATTGCACTATAAGTGTTTGATGACATGTTTCTTTTAGCTATGAGATAGATTTTTCTATTCTTGGCTTGGGTTGGTTACTTGGGTGATCTTGAGTCACCAATGTCCAAGTGATTGATAATTGGTTTCCATTGACACTAGTCTTCACTAAGTTAATTTGTGAGTGGCTAGGACTCATGGGTTAGGATTAATAAAACTCATTTGACTTTCCTTCAATTGTTAGAGGATGACAAAATGGAATTGATCCTTGCAATTATCATATTGTGGTTGGTAATAAGGATAGTGAACCTTAACCATCAACCCTTGCCAAGAGCTTTTTACCATTTGAATTTTTCTTTCCTTTATTAGTTAATTGACATTTACTTTCTTGTTATTTACTATTCTTGTCAATTACCACCTTAACTCCGAAATCCATTCATAACCAATAATTAAGCACTTCATTGCAATTCCAAGGGAGAACGACCCGGGATTAATACTTCCGATTATTTTTTATTTGTATTGTGACAAACCTTTTTAAACTTTGATTGGAGGATAAATTGTTGGTTTGGACTATGCTTGCAACGAGATTCTATTGAGAAATCCTAGACCGACGTTTATCCTCTATCAAATTTTTGGCATCGTTGCCGGAGAATTGCAAATGTGCGCTTGTTATTGGTTATTGTATATATGTTAATATTGTGAATATGTTTGCCTTTTACTTTTTTGGTAGTTTTTGTTAATTTTAGGACTTTGTTTGCTTATTTCTTGTAAGTTTTTGTTTTTATTTTCTATTGCTACTATGAGTTCTCACTACTTTAGCTATGAGTTTGGTTCTAACTATGTTGTAGGAAATTGGAACTACAATGATGACATGCATCAAGGATGGAACAATCAAAGGTGAGAGGAGTCTCAAGCATGTGATCAATCTTTATAGCAACAACCTCCTCCAATGTATTATGAGTATAAACCATCCTATAGTGCAATATCAATCCAAGAGCCACCTCCCATATATGAGAACTTTCAACCACATGATGAATTCTCCTTTCCACCACAACCCTCCATGGAAGAATATCCATATCTATTGATCCAAGAGCAACATTATCCTAATTATGTTAGTCAAGTAGAACAAGAGCCAAGGGATCGTCTCAAGGAAGCAATGGATCAGCTTCGAACAATCATCCATCAAAAGGAGCAAGAGAAAGCTCAAAGGACGCGCAAAGCTATTATGGCTAACATTACCAAAATTCAAGCCAACTTGGACTCATGGGATTCATGTCACAAACAAAGTATTTTCACGGATGAATATGGGGAATTAATCGATAAGCGAAGCATAGATGAGATTTTAGAATCTCAACGCGAGAACAAGGAAATGGAGTGTGTTGTGCAACAAGTGGAAGGGAAGGAGATTGTTGAAGAAGAAGAAGTGGTTGAAGACCTAGGCGAAGTTGGGCAAGCGATAAGTCCTATTATTGAAGATGATTCCACACCAACTAATGTGCCATTTGAAATTGTTGAACCTTCCTCATTGTTGTGTGAAATTGATGATAAGGAGGATCATGCAAAACCTCCAATACATGACTTGAGCAATAAGGAATGTGTAGAAGTTGGTGAACAAGGAATTGAAATTGAAAAAGCTTGCAAGAGGTGGAGGTAATTCAAGAAGAGGAACCAAAGGGAGTTGTAAACATCTTGCCCAAGTTGGTTGGAGCCGCTCTCACTAAGCAACCATCCATTCTTTCTTTCAAGTGGGTAAATCTCTTATCCTTAAACTTTACTTTCCCACTTGAATATGGTTTGCTTAAAACAGATGGTCAATTTACAGCTCTTTATGGAGTGAAGAGTAAGAGAGAGTTGTGTAGTGGTTGGCAAAATGATGTTAGGCTCACTAAGGTTGAACCCTTAAAGTATAGGTCCCATGGTTGGAGGAATGCTAAGTTTTATGGGTCTAAGAGGAGAATTTGGTGCTTAAATGAGAATTTTGAGTGCTTCCCACCCAAGTGAAATCATGATGATCAATTAGAAGATGGGTGTAGAAACAAGATTTGGGATCCCGGTATACATGAGGATCAATTTTGGGAGCTCATAGCTTGTGTAGAACTCCATCAAGGCTTGATGCAAATGATTTGGAATGATGGAGCTTATTAGAGATTTAAGCATTGTTGGAAGTTCAAAGATGAATACAAGCACAAGCCACCATGACAAGGAGCTCACCAAATGCCCAACTTAATGACTTTAAATAAAAGTGCTAGGTGGGAGACACCCCACCATGGTAAATTTCTTATATTTTCTCTTTTGTTTATAATGGCAATAAGTTGAATCTTCACTTTAGTTAGGTTTATTTAGTTTAGGTTGTGGTTTAGCTTGTTTAATAAAATTTGGTATTGCTTTTGTAGCTTATTAGTTTCTCAATAAGCTTCTAAAAAAAAAACCAAACCTGTCCGTCACGCGTACGCCTGGTCGACGTGTATTCGTGACACCCCTGATTTTGATCACGCCAGGATTGTGCGTGGGCTGTGCCATCGCACGGTCCAAACAGAGAGTTGTGCGTGAAGGGTGCGGACAATGTGCGTCTAGCACAATTTCGTCCCATGCATACGCGTCCTCCACGCGTACACGTCACCCTCTATTTTTCCTTGCCACGCCTGCGCTTGCATGATGCGTACGCGTCGCACCTCCTTCACCCTTCCCACGTGTACGCGTGGGAACCCCTGTTCCATTATCTTTCTTTTCTTCTCTTCTTTCTATTTCTTTTCTTCTCCTCTTTTCTTCTCTCTTCCTCCCTTCTTTCAACCACCATTTACCACCTACCACCATCTTCTTTAGTTAGTCTATTCATTAATTAGTTAGTTACTTAGTTTAATTTCGGTTTAATTTTTTGTTTTGGTGATAAGTGTTGGATTATTAATCTTATTTGCTGTTTATTGCTACTGATTACTGATAGGATGCTATTTTAGCATCATTGTTATGATTATTCATTGTTGGATTATTTGTTGAGGTTATAATTTGTTGCTTGATATTGAATTGTTCATGCTTAGTATTTGTGCATACCAAGTACTCATAACATTGCCTTTGAGAATGTATTTTTTTTAATTTCTAAATTGCATGTTGTAGCTAGCCACCATGTAATTTGAATTCATTATCCATCATTAGGCAATTTGCTTCTATTCGACGCATTTCTTGTTAGGTGATTCTTGTTTATGATTGATTTTTATTTACGTCACCTAATTCATGCATTGAGATTGTGGAATTGTGAAATTGGATTGCAAGATCACCCAATGACATCTTTTTGTGCCTTTCAAGCTATGTGGACTATACTTGTTATGTGATTGACTTTCAACTTATATCTCTCTTTTCTAAGCCACACAGCACCCATGTTCCACACTTTATGTCAATTAGGTGATGCAACCAAACTTTAAGGTGTGTCATTGATTGATGTGCGAGTTTTATATTTCATTTGGTTCATTAAGTTTCCTTGCACATTAATCTATGTCCATTCATTATCCATTTCACAATTGTTTAATTATTGCTTGAATGCTTTTATGCTTCTTTATTACTTGTTTATTTGTCTTAATCTACAAGTTTCTTTAAAGTATCTCAGGCACACTAGAATGGGTGAAGTACATGCTTATTTTGTGTAATTGTGAGATAGCTTTTTATGCTAGTGCGCGAGTTCTAAATCGCATGCAAACTTAGAATTCGCGCACTACTTTTCTTTAATGTCACAAATTGACTCACTCACTTCATTCTAGTGATTCTTACTCCATTCCAACAATCTATGCTTCATTGCGTTGTATTTACTCGTCTTATCATGTTTTCTATCTTTCAGGATGATCCACCATAAGCAAAAACGGAAGCAAAAGAAAGAACATGCAGCAGCCAGTTGAACCACCAGCTGAAGGTGGCAATCCGGAAAGTCATCATACCCCCATTGCCCATCTTTGAATGCACCGAGAACCGTGCAAACTTTTAAGTGTGGGGAGGTCGTCTGACCAATTGGCCGATCTTGGGCGACAAATTCTAATCTAAACACTTTCACATTTCATTTTTTTCTTCTATTATTGTCATTTAGAATTCTTAGTTGCATTTTCTTGGATTATATATATCCTATATAGGGCATTGACATCCAAATTGATTTGAATAAAATTTTTCATTGAACTTGTTTGAATTATATATTGTAGAACATTATTTTTTAGCTAAGAACACACAACAATGTGAGTTTTAATGTACAAATACACATATCAAGAGGTCTTTTCAAGGATTGTACTGGGGTTGGAGTCAAGGTAGGTATGTATTTGGTTAAGTGAACTAAAATTCGAATCCTTGATTAACCTAAACTTTTCACCTAACCTAAGACACTTCATGCAATTACAATGCAAATCCTAACTACCCATTGACTATTTCTCCACAAATTCATGCACCGTGATATCTTTTGAGTACAAATCATATGCATTAATTCAATTATTTACCTTGGGACATTTTGTCCTTTTATTATTGCTTTCTCTTTTTTTCTTTTCTTTTTTTTCTTTCTTTTTTTTATATGCATAAAGGAGTTAGTGCATATGATTAAAGTGTTAGATGAATGAACAAGTGCCCAAATTATTTTTACATTTTCACATAAGAATATAAAATACCCGATTCCTTAACCAAGTATTCCCCAACCCAATTTTCCCACACTTAATTCATGTACATCTCACTAGTCTAAACTAACCAAGGATTCAAATTAGGAACATTTATTGTTTTCCACTTAGAGCTACTGATGTGCTAAAATAAAGAATAAATGGGGTAAAATATGCTCAATATTGGTTTGCAAAGGGTAATGAAAGGGTAAGGCCATATGGGTATGTGAGCCATAGTGAAACAAGGCCTCAATCACATAAGTGTATGCATACATCAAATAATGGAAATATAAAATCAAGCAAGACAAAGATCACAATTTTAGAGAGAACAACACACACCAAAATAAAACATTGGATGATAAGATGCAACCAATCAAATAGGTTCAAAATCTCACTGATTTTGTGTGTTCGAGCTCTAAAATCATATTCCAAATTAAATTTCTTTAAGTAAATTCAACATAATTTTAATTCAAACTAGTGAAATACCCTAAAATAGTTTCTTGGACAGAAAATTATCACTTCAACCAAGTAGTACCTAAATGCAAGTAACTAACTACACATGTAAGTTATCCTATCTAACAAAAGAAAATTAAAATATTGGTGTTGAGAGAGAAGACGGTTGTTACCTTTGGGAGTTAGTTATCGACCTCCCCATACTTAAAGCTTGGCACGGTCCTCCGTGCCATCAGTGATGAGCAAAGTGGGGTTGGAATCATCACTTCCACTGTCCTGCTCATCATGGCTTTCCATGTTGTCGTTTGAAGTAGATTCCGGAGTGTCGGGCTCTTCCGGAGGTGGGTAAGTACAACCAACGAGCTCTTTCAAGTAGTCGTAGCGACGCTTGTTGCGGTGCTCAATTTTCTCAATCTGCCAGCCTTGCCAGTCTACCTTCTCAAGGATCTCAAGTAGCAACTGGTGGGTGGATGGTGGTGGTGCATGTGGTGTTGGTGAGGGTGGAGCAGAGGATGAAAGAGCTTCGAGAGAAGGGCTTCATTCTGGCTCACGAGTAGTGCTGGGGGCCTAATATATTTTACATTCGGAACATATTCGTCGTCCCTCATAATCATGGTCTTCACATCCCCAGCTCGATATGAAACTCTCGCTGCAGACACCAAGTCCGTAACCAATGAGAAAGGGTAAGTTGCCCACTATTTGCACTCGGCGCATAGCTTGTCAGATGAGTCGTGGCAATTTGAGAGGTTTCTCTGTGAGGATGCACCAGACAAGGATGGCCATGTCGACAGTAAAATTGGACTCATGAGTGCTCGACAGAATATAGTGGGACATGATTTGTGTCCACACGCGAGCCTCCTTAGTGAGTGCTTGGGCGGAGATGCACTTGGGTCGAGTCCGGTATTAACCATAATCCACGCGCTTCCGGGTTGGGCGATGACTCTAAGGACGAGGTCCCACTCAAAAGCAAATGTCTTGCGCTCACGCTGTGTCGCTTGATAGGCATCCATCCCATCCGGACTAGGTGAAAGATCAAGTACTTCCTGAATAGCATCTTCCGAGATAGGGACTTGCTTTTAGCGTACAAAGACTGACTGAAGGGTAGGCGAGTGATAGTTGGTGTAGAATTCAACTACCTAAGAGAGATTAGCTTCTCACGGCCTCCTATTTAAGAATCCCTACTGCCTTCTTTCAATACGGGGCACCACAAATTGAACGAAGTGTTCTGGAAGAATTAGGATGTTCTCATTGTGGTAGTTTCTCTCTACCAGGACGGGGAACATCCTCTCACAATAGCGTTAGTGAATCTTATGGAGTCCTTTGCGGAAAAATCCTTCTCTGCCTCATCAATTCGGATGGTCCTCTTCACCCGCTTAGACGGTGCCTTGACCTTTGAGGATGGGTGCGCCTTAGCTGGTGCTCTTTTAGTTTTCTTCTTCGCCGGTATCTTGTTAGAAGCCTTCTCTTTTCCTCTCTTGATGGCTATCCTAAAAAAGGAAGAAAAAGAATGAATATTAAACTTGGACAGATAAATACCGGAAGTAGAAAAGTGCAAGTGATAATGAATACCAAAGAAAAAGAAAGTGTCTTAAATACATGGTATCTACAACACGCAAGTAAGACATCAATTAAAATCATGAAGGCATGTCACTAACACTAGATGCAAGAGGGATAAAAGCATGCAAGTATAAAGCATGAGAAGAATAGCTCAAGCATCAATATCAACAATGATAATCACATGTATTGCAAGTGTTGTGAAAAAGAGGCATTAAGGTGCGAGAATAAAATAAAAAATAAATCAAGATACCATTAATATTTTTTCACAAACACTTGGTGTGTGGTGCGGAATTTATAACCCACACTTACTAACCGGCAAGTGCACCGGGTCGTACCAAGTAATACCTTACGTGAGTAAGGGTCGATCCCATGAGGATTGATGGATTAAGCAACAATGGTATTTGATAGGCTTAGTTAGGCAAGCAGAAATTGGTTTTGAGATGTTTAAAAGGTTTAAGTTCGAATTCAAAATATCAAAAGTATAGACAATTAAATAAATTGGGAATAAAATATTGAGAAAACAGTTAAGGTTTCAGAGTTATCTATTTTTCCGGATTAACTTTTCTTACTAACTATTTTAATTATGTATGATTTATTTTATGGCAAACTATATGTGACTAGACCCTAATTCCTTAGACCTTCCTAGTCTCCTCTAAAATTCATTAACTGCCAATTCCTTGGTCAATTAATTCCAATTAAAGGGTACATGATCAAATTCCAGTTTGCATGCCACAAAAATTCTAATTACCCAAAGAATAAAAGGATTATATGTCACGTATCCCGTTAAATCCAGATAATTAGAATTCAGGAGAATATGTTTTCAAGCTGTTGTTCAAGTATAGAGCTTTTCCAAGTTATACAAGAACTCAATTAGAAAAAGGGTCATACTTCCGTTCCACCCAAATTCATAAGATAAAGAACAAAAACAATTCTTAAATATAAATCCAAAACATAAATTAAAATAGAAAAAGTAACAAAATCAATCATACAAGTAGACAGAGCTCCTAACCTTAACAGTGGAGGTTTAGTTGCTCATGGAATGTAGAATGTAAATTTGTATAGAATTCCCTAATGGAATCCTTCTAATGTAATCTCCTGTGTGAATAGAAGAGAAGTCTCCCCTATTTATAACTAATCCTAATTAATTTAAAATCTAATTATCTAAAAATAAATATAATATCTTTTCCTAAAAGATAAGATTTGAATTTAAATTCGAATTAATTTACAGATCTTCAGCTGATGGGTGGGGACCACTTGCTTTGTCCATTCTGCAGCTTCTAGTCTGTGTTTTCTGGGCTGAAAAGTGGGTCAAAACAGCCCAGCAATCACCCCAGCGTCATTTGTATTTTTGCAGATCGCACATGTGACGCGTCCGCGTCGTCCACGCATTCGCGTCATTTGTGCATATTCCAGTCCACGCGTTCGCGTCAGGCACGCAATCGCGTCACTGTGATTTCTTCATTCCGCGTGGTCACGTGAGCTACGTGTCCGCGTCGGTCTTCACTGGTTATCTCTTTGGTTTCTTCTTTTTCTCTGCAGAAACTTCATCAAATCCCTTCAAATGCTACCTAAAATAAATAAAATTGCACAAAACTCAAAATAGCATCCATAGTGGCTAAAATATAATTAATTCTTGATTAAACTCAACAATTTAGATGCAAATTCACTAGGAAAAGATAGACAATATGCTCACGCATCAGTGTGCATATTAAAAGAAAGAAGCAAGTTGAGCAATTCAAGTGTATAGTAGACCTAAAATAGAATACCAATTGGCAAAGCACACCACATAACACAAATAAGCTGAGAAATATCAAAATAATTCACCAAATGAAATTCCAACACCAAAACAAAAATGCAAGAAGAGAAAAGAATTAAAAATAAATTACAAATAACAAAATTAGTATGCAATTAAAATTAATTAAAATATTCAAATGCAAGAAACAAAGAAGAATGAAAGAGTAGAAGAAAGCAAGAAAAGAAACCTTGAAAAGAAGATAAAAAGGAAGATAAATGTAAGTAAGAAGAAGATAAGATTTGTGAGAAGAGAAAAGAAAAAGAAAAGAAAGAGAGGAGGTTTGACCACCGGAGGTGGTGGTCGCCGGTGGTGGTCTGCCGGTGGTGATGGTGATGGGAGAGAAGAAGAAAGAAGTAAGAAGGAAGAAAGAAAGAAGGAAGAATTAGGATTAGAGAAAGAAAAGAGGAATGAAAGAAAAAGGGGGTCTGGGGGGCGCATTGATTTAATTGATTCGGCGCTGTGAGGCGTGCACGTCATCCACGCGTGCGTGGGAGGCCCAAAAATGAGAGTGACACATGACTAGTGTTCGTGATAGACGCACAATACTCGCAACATTCCATCACAACTCTTTGGTTTTTGTACCGGACATGGCTGCACAAAGATATGATGCGTGCGTGTTGTCCACGCACAAGTGTGGGTAACCAAAAAACACAGTGACGCGTAAGCGTCGGTCATGCATATGCGTAGCCACTTGTCGTGCCAGACGCACGTTTTTAGCATAGTACCGGTGCAAATCTCTGGTATTTTGTACCAGAAAGCGCGTCATTGACATACGACGTGTGCGGTCACTCACGCATACGCGTGGAAAGGTGAAATTGCTGGGTGACGCGTACGCGTCAGCAAGGTGTACGCATGGGGTGGTTTGTGCTCCTGGCATTCCACCTGCACAGTTCCAGCGTAACTCTCTAGTTTTTGTACCAGAGAGCGCCAGCATCACTATGACGTGTGCGCATCGGGGACGCTTACGCGTGAGCTAGCCCAAATAAAATAGAACTATAAAAAAGAAAGATCATACCATGGTGGGTTGCCTCCCACCTAACACTTTTCTTAAACGTCCTTAAGTTGGGCGGTCCACAGGCTCAGTTCTCTTCCTTGGCTGGGTCCTTTAAGAGAAAGATCACCAGCTCCTTTTTGTTCTTCACTTGTGCACCATGATAAAGCTTTAAACGGTGGTCATTGACTTTGAAGAAGGTAGGGTTTGAGGGGGGACTTAGGTAGACAACTCCATACGGTTCAACCTTCTCCACCACATAGGGTCCATCCCATCTTGACCTCAGTTTGCCCGGCATTAATCTCAACCTTGAGTTGTAGGGAAGGACTTGATCCCTAACTCTAATCTCTCTTCTCTTGATGTTCTAATCATGTACCACTTTCACCTTTTCTTTGTAGAGCCTTGAGTTTTTATAAGCTTCTAGCCGAATGTACTCCAATTTCTCTAGTTGTAATTTTCTTTCAATTCTGGCTCCTCCCAATCCTGAGTTGCATTTCTTTATAGCCCAGTAAGCCTTGTGTTCTACCTCTACCGGAAGGTGACAAGCCTTTCCGTAGACTAGGCAGAACGGACTCATACCGATTGGTGTCTTGTAAGCTGTCTGATAAGCCTATAGTGCATCTCCAAACCTAGAGCTCTAATCCCTTCTATGAGGTTTAACAATCTTCTTGAGTATGCGCTTGATCTCTCTATTTGACACCTTGACTTGGTCATTTGTTTGGGGATGGTAAGCTATCGCCACCTTGTGAATGATGCCATGTTTCTTCATCAAAAATGTCATTCTTCTGTTACAAAAATGAGAGCATTGATCACTCACAATTGCTCGTGGTGATCCAAAGTGGCAAATAATATTTTTCCTAACAAAAGAGACAACCACGTTAGCATCATCAGTATAGGTAGGAATTGCTTCCACCCATTTAGAAACATAATCAACAGCTAACAGAATATATAAGAAACCATTCGAGTTTAGAAAGGGTCCCATGAAGTCAATACCCTAAACATAAAAAATTTCACAAAATAACATGAGTTGTTGGGGCATCTCATCCCTCTTGGATATGTTTTCAAACCTTTGACATTGGTGGCAAGAGTTACAGAAAAGATTAGCATCCTTAAAAAGTGTGGGCCACCAAAATTCACAGTCTAAAATTTTTCTTGTAGTTCTTTGAGGACCAAAGTGGCCACCACTTTCAGAAGAGTGGCATGCCTCTAAAATAGACTGGATTTCATTTTGTGGAACACACCTTCTAATTATTTGGTCACCACCACATCTCCATAAATATGGGTCATCCCATATGTAGTACTTGGACTCGCTCTTGAGCTTATCCTTTTGATGTTTAGAAAAATTAGGAGGGAAGGTGCAACTAACCAAATAATTAGCTATGGGTGCATACCAAGGAACCACCTCAGATATTACTTGCAAGCTATCAAGTGGAAATGCATCATTGATAGGAGTGGAGTCACTTTTAATATGTTCTAAGCGACTCAAGTGGTCTGCCACTAAATTTTGGGAACCACTCCTATCCTTGATCTCTAAATCAAACTCTTGCAGTAGCAATATCCAATGGATTAACCTTGGTTTTGACTCTTTCTTAGCTAGCAAGTATTTCAAGGCCGCATGGTCTGAATATACTACCACTTTGGTTCCAAGTAAGTAAGTGCGAAATTTATCCAAGGCAAAAACAATTGCTAAAAGTTCTTTTTCAGTGGTAGTATAGTTAGACTGGACACCATCTAAAGTTTTAGAAGCATAAGCTACGATATAGGGATCCTTACCTTCCCGCTGAGCCAACGCCGCTCCTACCGTATAGTTAGATGTGTCGCACATAATCTCGAACGGCCTACTCCAATCAGGCCCTCTCACAATAGGAGCTTGGTCAAGGCAATCTTCAGGTTGTCAAATGCTTCCATGTAGTCTTCACTCAAGTCAAACTCTACGTCTTTTTGCAGCAGACGTGAAAGGGGTAGTGCAACCTTACTGAAGTCCTTGATAAAACACCGGTAGAAACCTGCATGACCAAGAAAAGAATGGACTTTCCTCACAGAGGAGGGGTAAGATAAACCAGAAATAATATCAACCTTTGTAGGATCAACAGAGATACCAGTAATAGAAATAATATGGCCTAGAACAATACCTTGCTTTACTGTAAAATGACATTTTTCAAAATTAAGCACAAGGTTTGAACGAGCACATATTTCTAATACTCTAGCAAGATTATCCAAGCAAAGATCGAACGAATCACCATAGACACTAAAATTATCTATAAATACTTCCATACAATGCTCAAGAAGATCCGAGAAGATACTCATCATGCACCTTTGAAATGTAGCCGGTGCATTACATAAACCAAAAGGTATTCTTTTATATGCATACGTTCCAAAGGAGCATGTAAAAGTAGTTTTTTCTTGGCCTTCTGGAGAAATATGGATCTGAAAATAACCAATATAGCCATCTGAAAAGCAATAATGTGATTTACCTGATAGGCGATCAAGCATTTGATCGATGAAAGGTAGTGGATAGTGATCCTTGCGAGTAGCCAAGTTCAAGCGCCTGTAGTCGATGCACACTCTCCAAGAATTCTGCACCCTTGTAGCCATGAGTTTTCCATGCTTATTGATGCGTGAGCATCTTGTCTATCTTTTCCTAGTGAATTTGCATCTAAATTGTTGAGTTTAATTAAGAATTAATTATATTTTAGCCACTATGTATGCTATTTTGAGTTTTGGGAAATTTTATTTATTTTAGGTAGCATTCGACTGGATTTGATGGAGTTTTTAAGCTCAAGAATCAAAAGAGATCGCAACGAGGAGCGACGCGCACGCATGTCTGACGCGTGCGCGTGATCTGGAAATATCCATGGCGACGCGTACGCGTGACTGACGCGTACGCGTGATTTAAAGATTTGCTCAGCGACGCGTTCGCGTGACTTGCGAAGAAGACCAGCGACGCGTACGTGTGACTGACGCATACGCGTGACATGCGCCACGTGCAGAAAACGCTGAGGGGTGATTTCTGGACCCCATTTTAGCAACCAAGTTAGGCGCAGATCCAGTGAAACCAACCCACGCTACAAGACGCGGAGCTGTTAATTAATTCGAATTTAAATTCAAATCTTATCTTTGAGGAAAAGATATTATTTTTAATTTTAGATAATTAGATTTTAAATTATTAGGATTAGTTATAAATAGGAATCTACATACCATTAGAAAAAAACTCTGTAGATTCAGATCAGAAACAGTTGACCTAAATCCTAGTTTTCTATTCTGAACCATGAGCAACTAATCCTCCACTATTAAGGTTAGGAGCTCTGTCTATTTGTATGGATTGATTTTATTACTTTTTCTATTTTAATTTATGTTTTGGATTTATATTTAAGAATTATTTTCGTTCTTTATCTTATGAATTTGGGTGGAACGGAAGTATGACCCTCTTTCTATTTGAGTTCTTGTATAACTTGGAAAAGCTCTATACTTGAACAACAGCTTGAAAACATATTCTCCTAAATTCTAATTATCTGGATTTAACGGGATACGTGATATATAATCCTTTTATTATTTGGGTAATTAGAGTTTTTGTGGCATGCAAACTGGAATTTGATCATGTACTCTTTAATTGAAATTAATTGACCAAGGAATTGGCAGTTAATGAATTTTAGAGGAGACTAGGAAGGTCTAAGAAATTAGGGTCTAGTCACATATAGTTTGCCATAAATTAAATCCTACATAATTAAAATAGTTAGTAAAAAAAGTTAATCCGGAAAAATAGATAACTCTGAAGCCTTAACTGTTTATCCATATTTTATTTTTATTGTCTATACTTTTGATATTTTGAATTCGAACTTAAACCTTTTGAACATCTCAAAACTAATTTCTACTTGCCTAACTAAGTCAATCAATCAATCATTGTTGCTTGATCCATCAATGCTCGTGGGATCGACCCTTACTCACGTAAGGTATTACTTGGTACGACCCGGTGCACTTGCCGGTAAGTAGTGTGGGTTGTAAAATATCCGCACCAGTACTTATTCTTCACTATTGTGACGCCGGATGTTTTCGGAACCACTTGTACTGGACTAACCCACTCACTATCCGAGATTGGATAGATAATGTTGGCTTCAAGTAGTCGGGTCACTTCTTTCTTCACAACTTCTAGAATTATGGGGTTTAACTGCCTTTGAGGTTGACGGATAGGCTTGGCTCCCTCCTCTAGATAAATGCGGTGCTCACAAACTTGAGGGCTTATACCAACTATGTTCGCCAAACTCCACCCAATAGCTTTCTTGTTTCTTCTCAGCACATTAAGCAATCGCTCCTCTTGTTGGGAAGTAAGCTCATTTGCAATGATCACTGGAAACTTTTGATTGTCTTTAAGATAAGCATACTTGAGCTGAGGTGGAAGGGGCTTTAACTCCATAGTCAGCTCATGGCTTGGCACTTGATCATCCGGAACCACTAGAGGTGGCAAGGTGTCTTCAGTATACTCAGGGGTTTTTCCACACTTGCACCTTGAACCATGTTCTTCTCATCAACTGTGTCCTGGTGGACTTCGGCCACAATTTCATCAATAATATCACACTGGAAGATAGAGTGGTCTTCCGGTGGATGTTTCATAGCTTCGTCAAGATTGAAACTTACTGCTCTTCCATCAATCTCAAAAGAGTAGGTACCCAAGAAGGCATCCAATTTAAACCGAGAGGTCTTCAAGAAAGGTCTCCCAAGCAAGATAGACGATAGTCTTCCTGAGTCACTAGGGGGCATCTCAAGAATGTAGAAATCAATAGGAAAAATCAACCCCTTAATGCTTACCAATACATCTTTCGCAATGCCAACCACAGAAATTATGCTTTTATCTGCGAAAACAAAACGGCCTGTCGAGTTTTTCAATGGTGGAAGCTTCAATTCATCATATACAGATAAAGGCATAACGCTGACACAAGCTCTTAAGTCACACATGCAATCAACAAACTGTATACCACCTATAGTGCAATTAACCATACAAGGACCGGAATCACCACATTTCTCCGGTATAGCACCGGTCAAAGCAGAAATCGAGCTACCCAAAGGAAGTTTCTAAATCATGAATCTTCTTCTTATTCATGCACAAATCCTTTAGAAACTTAGCATACTTAGGAACCTGGTGAATATCATCAAAAAGTGGAATAGTTACCTCAATCTTTTTGAAGATATCTACCATCTTGGGATCTAGCTCCACTTGCTTTTTAGTCCTCCTAGAAAGGTGTGGAAAAGGAATGGAGATGGCCTCTTTCAAAACATTGTCTTCCTTAGAAACTCTATCCCTTGGTTGAGCAATTTCTTCTTCAATCGCCTCTTGTACCTCATCCTCATCTTCCACGTCTTCTACCTCAACAACATCTTCATCTTGAGTGGCTTGTCTTGAGCTTGGATCCTCGGGATTCCTCTCTTGCAATGTAGTGCCGTACCTCAAAGTGATGGCATTGATTCTACCCTTGGAGCTAGGTAAAGGTTGAGAGGGAAGCACACTAGAGCTTGAAGGTTGAGTATTGGAGGTAGAAGGTCGTTCCATACGGGATGGAAGAGCTTGGATGGTCGAGGTAAGACCAGGGATGCTAGAGGCAACTGTGGCTTGAAGATCTTTTTGTCCTTGAAGAATAGAACGGAGTGTTTCATCTTGGTTGGAGGAAGAAGGAGGGTAGGTAATTTGGGTGCTTGTGGTTGACTGAGTTGAGGTGCTTGAGCTTGCCTTTGGTGAGGTGGTTGGTATCTTTGGCCTTGGTTTTGTTGTTGGTAGGGAGGATTTTGTTGATACCGGTTTTGTTGGTAATTATTGTTCCACCTTTGGTTTCCACTATTGTCTCTGCCTCCTTGGTTGTAGTTGTCTCTCCATCCTTAGATGGGATTGTCATGCCAACCTTGATTGTAGTTACCTCCTTGATTATAGTTACCACCTTGTTGATAGTATCCTTGATTCGGACGGTTGTAATAAGCATTTGTAGCTGCCAAGGTGTTTTCCTCTTGGAGTTGTGGACATTCATCAATATAGTGAGAATAGCAAGTGCAAATCCCACATACTCTCTGAGGGACTAACTGTTGACATTGTTATTATAGAGGAGGTGGAGGTTGTTGTTGATTGAGTTGGAGTTATTTGAGGATATTGGTCATCTCCCCCAAAGTCTTGGTAAGGGCGGCGGACTTACTGCTAGAAGAAACTTCCGCAATAGCCTTGGGATGATTATTTATGTGCCTCGCATGTTGAGTAGACGCGACTAAGTCGGTGATCAGTTGCCACGCTTCCGCCGCTGTTTTGTACTTTGTCATAGAGCCATTACTCAAAGCATCCAAAAGGACCTTATCTTGAGGCTTCATGCCTTGGCAAAATTAAGTAATAAGCACCAACTCGTCAATCATGAGGTGGGGGCACGAATCAAGGAGCTTCCTAAACCGTTTCCAATACTCATAGAGAGTCTCTGATTCACCTTGAATGACGCAAGAGATTTCCTTCCTCAATCTATCCGTGACCTCCGGTGGAAAGAACTTGTCTAAAAATTCCCTTCTAAGCAAATTCTAATTAGTAACAACAGCTTCAGGTTGAGTGTAGAACCACTCATTTGCCCTTCCCTCAAGAGAAAATAGGAAGGCATATAACCAAACAACAACCTCATCTGCTCCATGCCACCTAGTAGTTGAACAAACTGTTTGAAAGTCTCTAAGGTGCTTGATGGGCTCTTGAGTGGGTAAACCATGAAATTTAGGAAGTAGATTGATCAATGCGGTCTTTAGTTCGAAATCGGCAGTCAAATTCGGATGACGCACTTGAAATGGGTGGAAAGTGAAATCCGGAGCTCCTGCCCCCTTGAGAGTAATCCTTCTAGGAGTAGCCATAGTATTGGTACCTAAATCAATAAAAGAGATGTCAATAGATTTAGTAGGAGAAGATTTAGCTTCTTCCTCAAATAACGCTTCGCATTCAACCTCGGGTAAGATTAGTGAATTGGGTGATACCCCTTCACCACCCTCGGAGGCTAACCGATGCCGAGCTTGCCTAATAAGTGAAACGGTTCTTTTAATTTCAGGATCAAATGGGGCTAAGCTCGGATCCGATAATGAACGCGTCAATCAATAGAAGAAACATAGAGTTCATGGCAACAAAATATATAAAGCAAAATACTAATAAATACTACTAATAACCAAAAAGAAACACAAATAAAATATGCAATTATGCAAATATAAAAATATTTACACCAACCAATAAGTTAGCACACATATGCAACTCTCTGCCAACGGCGCCAAAAATTGATAGGTAGATAAATGTCGGTCAAGAATTACCAAAAGTATCTTTCCAAATTAATGTTGCAAGTACAGTCCTGACCGACGAGATTTCCACTTATCGAATTTAAAATGTGTCACAAGTGAAATAAATAACCGGGAGTAAAATTCTGGGTCATTTTTCCTAGGAGTTGACATAAGATGCTCGTTGTACACCACCATTTGACCTTGCAAATGCTCTAGCCGCTCCAGGTCCTCCCTCAGCTATAGCCTGAGGGAATCAATGTCTCCCATGCATACAAGAAGCTCGTTGTACCTCTCTTCAGACTGCTGAGCTTGTTGGTGAAACTCCTGTGTGAGCTTCTGTACATGCTCTCTCTAATCAACGATTTTCTCGTAATCAGCATGGCTGGTGGCAAAGGCAGAGCCAGATGAAACCGCCAATATGGAGGTGCGGAAGCCATTGGCGAAGAACGAACCCAACCCGTAGACGCGATTCTTGTAGGGCACAGAGGTAGAGTTGTGCCAAACCCTATCAGGATCGACGACTGAGTCATCGGAGTTAGGGTCGTCCCCACTAGGCTATGATTGCTGGGTCGCGGCCTCCAATCTCTGCATGTAGTCCTCCTGTGTAACACACGTTGTAATTAGGATGATAGTTAATTGACTTTAAACCAAACACATTTCAAACTTAGAATTAATTGAAAACTCACATAATGAGCCACAGACTACTCATCAGCAAATCTCTCCTTATTGGCCTTTAACGTATGGGTATACTTGAAGGTCTCCACTATTATTGCCTCATGCTCTATCGACTTAGACTACACATATTGAAACCAAGTAATAAAATAAATCAAGTAACAATTAATTCAAGTAATAATTAACAAAGATTAGCAAATTACATACCACCTTTCTCTTTATCTTCATGAAAGTCACCGTCCTACCGGTATACTTCGACGACCTCCATGATGCCATGTTAGCTCTGTTCGTCGGATGGCGATGCCTGAACACCTCATCAGTACTAAAATGGTTTTCCAATGTCCTTTTAATATCTGGATGGATCCAAATTGAAAGGTGGTCGCGCCCCTCACGAACGTCCTGCATCATTTGCTGAAGTCGTCTAGCTATCTGGTGGTTGTAGATCTTGCTGATAATGAGATCATGTTTTCTATCCCATATAAATTTCTCTTGCATAAAGTAATTTAACAACATTAGTTAGTCAAAATAAAATACAGTTTAAATACGGTTAATTCAACAACATTGGATTCTTACTGCTCACTTCTGAAACTATCGCTCTCTAGTCTCAATAGGAATCTTCGTGTAGCTCGACCATGGGTTGTCGTACATGGACTTAATCACATTGGAGATCTCCTGTGTACATGCATTATTGTTTGGTTCAAACCTATTAATAAAAAACTTAAGATTAGCAAACACATAAAAACATATAAAACTTAACAAACTCAAAATAAATTACGGATAAAAGACATTAAAATAGTACTCACGCCGATCATAACATGTGTGTTGATTATGTTTATAGTTCGCAATTGAAGGTGTACAACCTGCTATTCCAAAAAAATGTGCCTGTAGACAGTAGATTTATGATGCAAAACCTCTAACTAAGTTTGAAAATTGCTAAAATTGTATAAATTTAAATAGATATACCATTTGAAAGACATACATATGTCAGTGAATTACTTAAAATCTTAAATAGATATACCATTTATATATAATTAATTAAAGCTATGATTGAAGAATTAGATGCTCTAAAGTCTAAACAAAACAAAAACCTACACAGTGAAAACTACTCCTGACAATCCAAAGGTTATTGTTTGTCGTTGAAATTTTACAATCAAACAACATCCAAATGGTGAAATTATGAAATATAAGGCAAAATTAGAAGATTCCAAGGGTAACCATCAAATTGAGAGCATTGACTATTGTTGAGTTTAGTAAACAATAATAATATTTTTGGTGATGACAAATATGATTTTAGTTGGGTTGAAAGCCTAAAAGTGTTTTGATGATTCATTTAGTGTTTTGATGATTCATTTAGTGTTACAGGCCCAAATGTTAATGTGAAACCCAAAACAATGGAATCAAGCACCTGAACCTTAGCTATTTGGACCAAGCTTTTAATCCAGCCCATTTCCTTCATGAAAAGAATAGCATTTAGCTGATGGTGGTATTATGGTGATTCGGGTATGGCACAAAGAAGAAAGAGAAGATCATTTTCTCATTAAACACCAAAGAGGAAGAAAGGAAAAGGCAAATTCTGATGACTATGTCAAATCAAAATTGAAGCCGAAAGCATAATGTTCAAGTCAAGCTAAATCCGAAGAAAAAGATAAAAATATTTTCATAAACATGCAAGTTAATTATTTGTTGATTTCACCTTCCTTTCTGCACAATCATTTCGGATAACGTGAAAAAGGTGGGGGTTACTTTAATCTGCTATGAATCAATGGCTAATATTGAAACTTGGAAGCAAAGCACAAGATTAAGGGTTTGGATTTGAAAAATTCATTAAGGAAGCAAGTTACTATTGCTCCTCTCTCTCTCTCTCTCTGCACCGAACCCTTTGCTTCTTTCTCTCTCACCGCCACATCCCACAACTTTGTGCCCCCACCATCACAAAATCAATAGAAGAAATTGAAATAAAAAAAAATGTGAGATCTAGAAAGGGAGTAGGGAGAGCGAGGGTGGTGCAGTGGTACAATGGTATCAATGAAGGGTCGTGGTGAGGTGAACAGGTGTGATTTTGTTAATGTTGTTAATGTTAATGATAATGATGATGGGATGGTGTATTGGGAGAGACAGTAAAATAGGAAGATGTGGTGGTGCAAAGGTAGAGGGGTCAGGTAGTAGTATTGAGAGTGACTGGTGTAGTAGGATGGCGCAGTGGTGCAACACTGGAATGGGTCGTGGAGTGGGTCGTTGGTGGTGCCGTGGTGGGTTTAAGCAATGTGTTAAAAATGTGTAGAGAGAAGTGGAGTATGATAATGAAAATAATGGGAAAAAGTGACACGAGGGAGGGATAAAATTGGAAAGAAAAACATTGACCATACATTGACTATTAAAAAATTAACAGTAAAAATAAAATTGAAACGTTAAGAATAACATTAAAATAAATTAAACGTTAAGAGTATTTTTAAAATTTTTTGAAAACATTAAGGACAGAAAATAACAGAGAGAAGAGAGCACAAAGCCCATGGTTGTCGTGGTTTCTGTATGCAATTTATTGAATCTTGTTTCTGTAACATCAGGATGACAAATCATGTGAATTGGACGATACTAACAACTATGTTCACAATAACTACTATTGACTTGTTCGTACATAAATCTTCAAAGTTCAAAACTCTCTTCTGCACATCATTGACTTGTTCAAAAGTTATATACAAGCTACGACGACCCCTTATCCAAAATCGATGATTTTTTATAACCTTAAGCACACGGATACCAATACTAAAAATGGGAAAAGATTAGCAACAAATCAATTATAGTACATGTTCCCAAATGATTCAACAACTAAGCCTTTCCCATTCTATGGAATTGGCTACACAATCAAACGATGCTAAGTGCCAACAGTCAAAAAATAATAGACTGCAAGGACAAGATTTTCTATTCACATAGAAACTGTATTCACTATTGTTATTTGTTAAGACTTAGGTTTTTTTTTTTTTCCAACTAACCAAACATATTTACACTTTTTCTCGTACAAAATAAGGAATATATTAAAGTACGGAACACATTATAAGGCTTCATCAAAACTCGATGCCACTATTTAGCTGAATGGAGAAGGAAGGACGCCCAACATTGGAGAGAGGAGCATCAACTCTGAAGACAACGCCCGAGTTCCCAACGTTTCCATTCCACTTTGATCTTCCAATCTGGAAAGATAATGCAAAAAAAAAAAAAACAAAAACAAAAAAAAAATGAGCCAAGAAAGAACTCTCATTCCATCAACTTACGGATACAGAAGCGAATGCAGATGGATACGACATGAAGGCGCATCCACAGATTAGGCTGAGCTTCTCTTTAACAGAATGTATGAGTTCGGCCCGCAACCCTGGATTGCTTCCACCAACTGTGGGACACACACTGACCATGTCCGGAAAATTGGAAGATGAGATTTACAAACAAAATTGAAAATTGAAGTTAATATATACAGAAAACCATGAACTACACCAAAATATCAGCTAGCCTTGTATTGGATGTGCACGGCAACCAGATGTAAGATATAGAAGCGACATTCTAAAATAAAAAGCCTTTGTTTTCTCAGCTCATGAATCCAATGGTCACAATAAACTTAGCTCATGTTTGAACCAAAGGCTAAAGAGGGAAGGAGTAAAGGGGAATAGAACATATCAACCTCTTGTTTTATTATCCAATGAGTTTCATTGGAGGGAATAAAGGTAAAGAATCAAAAGGTGACCGTTAAGCACCTAAAAAAAAGTAGAGAACCACACCTTAAAAGCTAGATGTAGGACTTTGGGCACCTCTACCCTAAACTCCAGTAGAACAAAATAAAAAACCAATAAGGGCACTTCACCTTGACTTCACTGGAACGAGGCTTTCAATAAGGAGTTCTCTTTCAAATTTTTTTCCCTCTTTATTTTAAGACAAATGAAAATCCCTTTGCTTATTAATCCCAAAACATCCCTCAGAGGAAAGTATAAGAAATATATCAAGATTGAAACATCTTTACCTGAATTGAACAGTTGGCCTCACAATGAGACCAGATCTCTTCCAGGCCAAGGCTTGGGCAACACCCAAAGAAAATGATTTGTCAGGCCATTGTACCATTGGCGTAATTCTTGTTCCCCACTTATTCTGAAAAACAAGAGGCATTGTATTACATTAGTTCCCAATTCCCATATATAGGAGTATCAGTGAGGTCACTAAAATTTTGGAACCTCACAGAACCATGTGTATTTAAAAAGTTATTCTAAGTTTTCAATGCAGCTTGATTCTACCTTGCATGAATAGCTGAATCTCATTTCCCCAGGATATTGACCCTGAGCTTGAAGAAGACCTCCGCAAACCGGAAGGAAAGCACTCGTAGTAAGACCCTCACCGGATACGTAGGTTAGTTGTCCATTAGGAAATTGCAGATCCACAAATGACTGGACGCAAAGATAGAAGGAAAAAGAAATGTGAACATAGGGAATTTAAGGAAGAAGAGAGAATACTAACACCAGGAAATCACTCATATTTTATACAACCGGGAATTTTATTCCGCCTAAATACTACAGCAAACAACGACAACAAAGCCTATCCCACTAGGCAGGGTCAAATATTCCATCTAAATATTAAAATGTTGAATTATGATCGACACACGCAAGACAATGTCAGAGTGATCTTGAATAGAAGATTGATACATGCAATTATGGGCTTATGGTCAACCTTCAAATTTTTCTATTTGAAATTTACAATTGTGATGAAACAAGAATGATTATATCAGCAACTGTCAGATTGTGCCTGAGGATGACATAATTATAAAGCAACCGAAGCACTAAGCTGGAATACTAAGATAATATAAGTCAGCACATAGCAGTGCATAAAAACAAATGCACAAATGAAAACCAGAACGACCGATCTTAGAGTCATCATAAGCTATCAACTTACACAAGCTAAGGGATTCAAACAAAGCATGGACATCAACAGCCACCTCCTGTGTTTTGACCACACTGCTGGACAAAGAGAATGCATTCCATTCTGACAATCAAAAAATTATCATATCATGTAACATAATATTAAAGAAGAAGAAGAAGAAGAGAAAGGTCTACCGTCTACGTGAAGATAGAAATAAATAATTCAAAAGATAATTAAGCAATTTTCACAAGTGAGGAGGAGTTACTTTTGACAGGAAAATAAAGTCATAAATCTATTGTCAAAAATGGTATATTGAAATCTTCTGTATCGCTGAAACAAAAAATGCCAAATTAATGTGTCTCATTTTAACTAGCAAACTATACACTAACTTGGACAGGAAAGTTGATCATGTAAATGGAAATGGGGCTCATTTATCAAATGCATGTGAATAAGATACAAAATATAAGGTTTCCTTTAATAGAACAAGACGAAATATGTTTTGCTAACCACAACTTCAACAGAATGTCCACAAATATACTGTTCTAAGATAAAACCCATTTCCACAAACATTGTTACTTTCCTGTAAGTTGAATTTAGATAGCTGATCCTCGTACTTACCTTTCTGTCGTAGCCATACCAAAGTAGGTGTTGCTTTGACAAATGAACAGGCAGAAGGAGAGTTGAATCGCGAATAAAGAGGAGAGGTCCAAGCTGGACAAGAAAAAGAGATGAATTTCCATTTCCAGATGTAGAAGTAGAGCCACCGTGTGATGCCTCTACTCTCCACAAATCTCCCCTTGCAACTAAAGACCCGTCCACTTCTTGTGTTCTACTATCATAAGTTGACGTAAAATTTATGATTCCCTGCATTTTCCAGAAAATAAACACTCATTGGAATCAGAAAGTAACTTGGGCAAGGAACTTAGTGAGAGAAGAGAATTTGACCATAATACACAATCAATAGTTCAATCTTACAGAAAAACAGTAAGAGTTTGCACAATTGATATTTTCTTATATAACAAGGGGAAAAAGCATATTAAATGCCCCCAACGTTTGCCAAAAGTTTCAATTTTGCCCCCAAAGTATAAATCATATAAATTTTACCCTCAACGTTGATGACATAGAAATCATAGGACAAAGAACTTTCATAGAGAGTACCAGATAATAAAATATAGGAGAAGACATCAAATAATTGATAGTTATTAATCAACGGAAACAATTCCAAGGAAAAGAAAAGAAAATATAGCATTGACTAGTAGAAAAATTCCAAGATAGCTTAAGCAACTAAATGAATTAGCTGCAAAATCATTTGTTTTGTACAACAGTGGCATAAACATTAATATGCTTAACAAGTGCTACCCTGAAATTTTCCCAAAATAGCATTATGTTGTGAGTCTATAGTCTATGCCCCTATATGTATATCAATTTCCAGGTTGCCACTCCAACTGAACATTAAGATTAAAATTATGAGGAATCTTGGTAAGTAACAATCAATTTCGCAAATAAATAATTCATTCAAACCGGTATAATCGAGTACTGATCATTGAAATTGTGAGCATTTTAACTACATATAGTGTGCTTGGGTCTGCTTTTGCAGAAATGGTTTTAGTTAGTTCAATAGAATTTTTACTTACAGTCGATTTTGAGGTAAATTCATTTTTACTAGTTCTTTTAAAAGTGATTCTGACAGAAAGTAACAACTTTTTGCTTCTGCCAAAATCAATTCTAGAGGCTTAATTGATTTTGGGTATAGATAAGTAAAAATCCACTTTTATATTGCCAAAAGCGATCTCTGTCGCTCAAAATTTTTGACTGGGGATAACGGATAAAGGGTGAAAACTTATAGGCCAGTGCTACAATAAAATATCAAGGTGCAATTCTTTACAACTGATGAAGTTGATAATCATCTTTCAACTATTACTTTTTGTCTTTCTCAAAGTAGGACTAGTGTAACTATACTAAATTATTAATTTGATAAGATGCCATTGCTCGTTACTCATCATGAATACCGTAAGAAAACTGTGAGCAACAACAACCAAACCTCATCCTACTAAGAGAAGTTATAGATTAGGTCAAGATGCTATAATATCCTGTCCTAATGTTTATAGTCAAATCAAGAAAAATCATAATCCTTTTCAATAGTTCCATCAACGTTTTTCTTGGTTTCCCTCTTCTTCTAGCTATTGGACTATTTCCATAACCCCCACATGGTGTACTCCTTGTTCTATAGGTTTTCTCAAAACATGCCAAAACCACTAAAAACTAGATTTTACCATCTTAAAGGCATCAATCATACTAATCACCACAAATTCATAATAAATAAAACCACAGACTAAACCATAAAAGTAAAATCATCTATTGCGTTGGTTCAGACAAATGACCGGGTCCCTGACCAACTACTATGATGAATAACATAACAGCCCCATAGTCCAAATCAAAGTCAAAAGGAGCAAAGCAATAACTTGAACAGATTAAAATCTCTCCTAACATTAGCACACTAATCATTCTCCAATCAGCCACTAACTAGCAAATCATCGAAACACAAAGCTAAAGCAGCTATAAATTAATCAAACATAAAAATAGCAAATCAATGAAATCAACAAAAATAAAAACTATTACCTGTCGCCTACCCATATAACCAATAGACCCAAGGTTAAATCCGCCACTGCCACTGCCGCTGCCGCTGCCGATGCCACCACCGCCACCACCACCACCTTCTTCATCCACATTTCCACCGCCGCCGCCGCCACTATTAGTCTCAGCAAAACCATGATTCTTCAACCTCTCACTAAGTGACCCCAAATCCAAATCCTCTTGCATAACAGCAACCCCAAGACCACCACCACTTCTCTGCCTAACCTTCTCCCCATCCATCCGAATCGAGCCCACCACCGCCTCCTCCGGCTTAAACTGCACCGCAGGTAACGGCAG
>NC_029778.3:75501770-75507076 GCF_000817695.3 Arachis duranensis | reverse complement strand
CCGATCCTGTTACCAATGTCAAAAATCGCTGTGACGCCGTTTATCCCATACTCCTGCGTGGCGAGGGCAAGATCCCCGTTCGCAAAGCTGTGTGTCGGGAACTCAAGATCAAATAGCTTCGACTTGTGAGGGTTTGGCCAAGCGAACTGCGGCGGGGTCATGTGCGTCTGGATCAGACCACTGAAACCCTGGGCAAGCCTATCAGCAAGGTCCTGCCCATGCCGTTGCACCTCCTCCCATGCTTCGAAGGACCTTTCCACAGACATGTTCTCTTCTCTCACAGCTCCCTCAAACTTGCCATACAAATCTAATTTCAAACTTTAAATCGCTGAAAAATGAATCGAAACGACCAAGACTAATACTCAACGAATCCAATACGATATGGGTAAAATACTGATATCTGAACAAAGATAAGGTGCGAGTTGTTGAGGCAGTTACAACTTACACGGTGTGTTAAGAAAGGGTGGCTATGTAAAAGAAACGGTGAAAGGAAGAGTGAATGTGTTTTGAGAAGAGAGAGAAAAATGAAAAGAGTGATAAATGGGACGAGGGAGGCGTGCTAGTGTATGATACGCGGGGGTGTGCAGTGCGCACAGGGGGTTTTGTTGGGTGCCACGTTGCACGTAATATTGGTTGTGGATGAGGAAGAAGGGAAGACTGAAGATTTTAGTTAGAGGGAATGAATGAGTCACCCGTCAAGGATGGATGCACACGTGACTGTCCAATGTGAAGGCGCGTTTTTTCGCGCTTTTGACAGACACTCCTACGGCCGTTGAGATCTCAGATCTCTCGATTTCAAATAAGTTACTATAAGGATATGTTCTTTTCTTTTTTTGGACTTACTATATAGGGATATGTTCTGAAATCCATTTACTAGGTTGAAAAATTTTAAAAATAACTTTTTTTTTCGGCTTTTGACTTATAAAAAATAGTAGTATTAATGTTTGGTGTAATTTTAAAATTAAATTATAACTTTATAAGAAACTATTTAGAAGTTAAAAAAATAACTTCTCTCGTAATATTATTATTTTTTCTCATATTTTTATAAAATAAACACTTTTAAAACTAAAAGCTCAAACACAAAATAACTTATTTATAAATTATTTTTAATATAGTCATTTATTATTTTAGTTATTTTTTCAAAAGTAGCTTAATTAAGTTGTTTTCCTAAATTGTGCTTAAATCCAATACACCTGCGACCTGCGGGCTTTTGTAAATACAAGATTAGAGATAGAAATGAGTAGAGTAGAGTAGAATTTAAGTTTAATTTTAATTTTATTTGTGAATTAAATTTGTTATTAAAATTTAATTTTATTTTATTTATGGATTGCGAATATTACGATTCTAGTTCTATCTATGATCAATATGCAGGTATTGACTATATATGCAGATTTTCACAAATATATTATTATTATTATTATTATTATTATTATTATTATTATTATTATTATTATTATTATACAACATAATAAACATATAAATTAAATATTTAATATAAACAACACAATTATCTCAAAAATGAGACAATTATCTCATAAATAATATAATTATTAAATGTTTAATTCTACATGTAAATCTTTGTTTAAACTTTAAATTAATAAGACAAACACAAATAAAATATTGCAATATAATGTTGTATTTATATATACTAAAATAGAGTTAATTTTTATATAAACAAAAGTATTAAATTTGTTCCGCACAGGGGATCGGATTAGCAATCCTATCCCACCGGGTTAGATAGGTTTGGATAACCGTGGGTAAGGTATATGTTGCCAAAAATTTAATGACTAAGGCTTTGTTTAGTTTAGTATAAAGAAGAAAATCATATTTAAATGTATTGAGTGTGTTGAGTTAAGAAATTAACTAATATAATTGATGATGACAAATATTATTTTATTGGATAAAGTAAATAATTAGTGTTGATTGTTTTATGATTATATGTGGCTAATTATTTATTGATGCAGGTCAAAATCAATATAAAAGCAAGCAGCCCAAATTGAATGAAATCAAGAAACAAGGCTCGCGGGCTATAAAGCAATGAAAAGTCCAAAGAAAATAAAAGCAAGATATCTAACGGGCTGAACTTGAGTGTATACCCAAGCCCGATTTAATATTCAGCAAGCAAATTTCCTCTCACTTGTTTTCACCAACTCAACGTACACTTTAACCTGCTGTGGTCAAAACTCAAAGAAAGTGAGAGAAAGCTTCTTTCCTAAGCTAATCACCAAAGAAATAAGAAAGAGAAAGACCAAGGTTGAAAGGCAGAAGTCTAATCAACCATTTCAAACCAAATCAAGCTTAGGTAAAGGTAAAACGTAACCTATTTCTTTATACATGCATCATATCTTCTTCTCCTCTTTCCAACTCTCTGCTCAGTCCGAAATGGAATACAAAGGAAAGTTGATTTCTGTTCTTCACTGCTGTGTATCTACGATCACAAGTGATTCTTGGAGACCAAGTAATTTCTCAATGGCTTGGATTCGATTTACCATTGAAAGACTTTTGTGGTTGCTGTTTTATGGCTTTCGGTCAACAAGAGAATGTCAGAAGAAAAGTTTCTACTCTGAGGATTAATGAGAAAAAGTGAGTTTATGAGTTGGTGAAGCACAGAGCTCAAGAAGTTGACCTAGGAAGAAGAACCCAGCAACATGCAAGGAGATAAAAGAAGATTGTCTGTTAATTCAAAGGTAAAGAGAGTAAACCAGTGTTATTGAGGTTTTGTTTTGTGAAGAGTTCCCTGAATAAGATTCTCTACTTGGATAATACTTTCTTTCAAAGAAGCATTCGACTAATATTAAAGAACCAAATCAGAGGCTTGCAAATCTGGTTTATCACATAGCAAAGAGGCTGTTGATGAAGTCAATCTCCTTCATGTTTTGCAGATTGTAATGTACTTTTCAATGTTTATCTTTCTGTAATTTCTTGAGTGAAAAAGCATAGTGAGAGAGCTCAAGTAAAAGCCATGAGTGGAAAAAGGTTGAGTGATACGCTTGAGAGAAAAGCCTAGAGTTATTTCAGATTTCTTTAGGTTGATTAAGTGTCTTGCATCTTATACCTATTAGGTATCCCTTTCTTAGTTGGGTTAGCACTAAGAGTGAAAAGTTAGGTATTAGCATAGCCAATGTCAAATTAGGTTAGAACTTGAGTGTGAAAGGATTGGGTCAATCTTGTAGAATTGGTGTATGTAATACTTTTAACTATAATGAAAATTCCTCTATTGTTGTGGAGGAGACTAGACCTAGGTTGCATAGCACAAGGCAACTGAACCAGGATACATGCTGGTGTTAGCTTTTCTCTTCTCTGTTGTGTTCTATTTTCTGATATTCATGAGACAAAAATAAATTGTCTCATAAATTTTCGCTGTTGAGTATAAATAGAATCAGAATTAAAAGTTTGTTAAAGGGTCTTTTCAGTAACTTAAAGGAAGGCATAAATTCAACTCCCCTTTTCTAAGCCTACCACAACCTTCAGAGCGCTTCTTTTTTATTTTTGGATATTTTTTCTGCTCTAAACACATAAATAAGTTTACAGTTAGAAGTTTAGAATGTATTTATTTTGGCGTTTGAAAGGAAAAAACATGTTCAATTCTTCAATTTTCGGTTTGGCTACTTTTTTTTTAAGACAACTGTGACTCAAAACCACGTTTACAGAAAGAAACAATTCTTAGTTTCTGTGTTCACTAATTGGCATTTAGTCATTAACTATAAACTTTTATTTTTCTCCTACTAACATTACTCTTTATGCATATTATTATTTTATTTATGAAATTTTTATTATTTTTCTTTATATGAGTTTTTTATTATTTATTATTTTTATTTTTTGTTAATTTTTTTAGTTTAACATTGTACACTTGTACTGTATTTATTATTATATTTTTATAATATAATTTATTAATCCCATTAGATAAAGTAAATTAAACAAAAAAATTAATCATGAATAATAATAATAGTTAAAAATTATAGTGTACTACAAACAAGTACTAAGAGTACTAAAAATATACATAATATTATAAATTAATGTCATGTCCTTTTTACTAATTATCTATTTAAAAGTGATTTTAACTAATATTATTTAAATAATATTTATTTTATTAAAATTAATTTTGGTATGTTGCTAAACATGAATCATAAATCATGTTGACACAATCTTATTTCTACGCAAATTTAATTATATAAAATCACTTTCATTCAAACTACAATTTGACAAACGCCAATTTAAAGGCACACTTAGCTTCTATGTGTTGCCATTGGACAATTAATTGAAAAATTTTATTTTTATCCTATCAATTCTATCATTTATTTTCTTCTATAAAAATGAGCAAAAAGAACAATATGCTTTCACCTCTGTTTTGCTGTAGTCTTTGATTCCAATAGTTTTTTCATACAAAATTTTTAGATTTGTTTCAATCACTACCAACTAAATATTTTAATCTTTTTTAATTATTTTTAGAACTCTTTTTTATATTTTAATTTTTTACTTCTTTTTTATCGTATTTCTTTTATTTATATGATAAATATGAGCTTTTTATAATTTTTTTAGCATAATTATCAAATCCTGTCATCCCAATTATTAACTCAAGTCATTATCTAGAGGCTGAAGCGGTTAAGTAATAGACCTGGTCAAACTTAGTCAAATCCAATAAAATTTAGTCAAATTCATCCAAAACCGATTTAATCTGATTGGCCAAACCTGATTAAACTAATGAAAATATTATTTTCTATACATAACTTTTTTATTAAATGTATTACGTAAATAAAATTAAATTATATTTACAAATTTAAAAAAATATTTTATTAATTGCAATATATTTTTTATTTCTATAATTGTTATTTTTATTTTATTTTTTATAAATACTTAAAGAGTAAAATAAATATTAATTTATAATTAATTACAATATATCTTTTATTTTTATGACTATGATATTTAATTTTTTCTATAAATATTTAAAAAATATAATAAATATAAACTAATTAAAGAGTTATTAAAAATTAAAAATAATAATTAAGTGAATACAAAATAAAACTAAAGAAAAAAGATATTTATGATTAAAACAAAAAAAATAAAATTTTATATAATTATTTAATTATAATCCATCAGTTGAATTTCAATTTGTAACATTTTACCATACAAATTTTTACACTTAAGTTGTAAATCAGAGGTGGTGAGATATTACAACATTTAAATAATATATATGAAAATAGTTTAACTAGGAGCCTTGAAAGAAAAGATAAACAAAATCAAAGTAAAAATCGTGTCACACTTAAAACGTTAAGAATAGAAGTGTCGATAAACAGAAGTGAAAGATA